>NC_134400.1:135016955-135070958 GCF_050003625.1 Haematobia irritans
TTTGTCTATGTAAAGTGGCAAAAAAGAAAATTCCTGTTTGGTATATCCATTTCTCCAATTTTAAGAAGAATTGGAAGAACGTTTTTATTGAAGTAAAAGTTTGCTAAAATATTAATGATGGTCTGGAAGACTACCACCACCATCGCACACTGTAGTAGATAAGTTTGAGCATATATTTTGGCCATTGATTACAAAAGTTCCAATACCATCACGTAGTCTTAATTTATTTTCATTTATAAACATAAACTTTTTTATTAAATCCTGCAAAAGAGAAAAACAAGGAATAGAATTGCGTCAATATCTCTTAATTTGTCACCAGCAGGTACCATTGGAAAGTTCATACGAGACTGCTCGCCCCTCGCCCACACAAGGTCGAAGCGGTCACCTACAACGAATTTCAGAAATGGTTTCGCATCAACTTGGCATTTGCGATGGCATCTAAATTAACATTTTTGTTTTCGTTTTTTTTTTTACCAGCATTTGAAAGTTGCAGGTGTTCCGTTGAGTTCAGTTCAAATCAAATGACCCAAACGTCACGTCACGAAGTAAGTGTAAGGACACCACATAAACAAAGGATAACAAGTGTGTAAGCATACCCTTACCAACACACATACACACACGCACACGTATATGCCCATATAAAGGTAACTTTATGAAAGAAATTCCCATTCCTTGTTGAATTTTTGTCCTTAGGAAAAAATATGAGTGTTTTTATTGAAGGATAACCCTTGGCGACCTTAAGGGATAAAATGTCTTACAATGGAATCGTTGAGGAGGAGAATGGAGAATGAAAATGGCAACAGGCACGACAACTACAGACAAGCAAATTATGAACACCAACAGAAAGTTTTTATACCCTTCACCACTACTGTGGTACAGGGTATAATAAGTTTGTGCATTTGTATGTAACGCCAAGAAGGAAAAGACTGAGACCCATCGTTTAGTATACCGATCGCCTTAGAATTAAATTCTGAGTCGATTTAGCGATGTCCGTCCGTCTGTCTGTCTGTTGGTGTATTTTTGTGTGCAAAGTACAGCTCGCAGTTTTAGTCCGATTGTCCTAAAATTTGGTATAGGGTCCTGTTTCGGCTCAAAGACGATCCCTATTGCTTTTGGAAAAAATCAGTTCAGATTTAGATATAGCTACCATATATATTTTTCACCGATCTGGTCATAATTGGCGTGTATATCAACCGAGCTTCCTCAAATTCCGTACATCCGAATATTTTATGAGTCTCGAAAAACATGCAAAATATCAGCACAATCGGTTCAGATTTATATATAGCTCACATATATATCTTTTGCCCGATTTGGACTTATATGGTCTCAAAAGCCAGAGTTTTGCCCTGACTTACTTCAAATTTTGTACAAGCAGTACTTTTAATGATACTATTGTATGTGCCAAATATGGTCAAAATCGATTCAGATTTAGATATATCTCCCATATATATCTTTCGTCCAATTTGAACTTATATGGCCTCGAAATCCAGGGTTTTGCCGTGATTTGCTTCAAATTTCGCACAAGGAGTCCGTTTAGTAGTATAGGTAATTGTGGCAAATTTGGTTGAAATTTAGATATGGCTCCCATATATATCTCCGTCCACTCATATGACCAGGGTTATACTCCCATTTACGTGAAATTTCGCATAGATAGCAGAATTATTATTCTAACTATGCATGTCAAATTTAGTCAAAATCGATTCAGATTGTATATAGCTCCCATATATACGTACGTACACCAGAGTTGGGGAAATATGGTAGACTGTTTCATATTTTAGACCCATTTTCAATGGGATTTTCCTCCAATTGACTGGATAGTTTCCACAGAGAATACAAATATGGCCAAAATTCTCACACTTTACACAAAATTCTGTGATGATTTCCCCATATCTTAGCCATATCCTACACACTGCAATGCCAAAATTTCCACAGAACGGATTTAAATAAGGCTCCAAGTCGCCCGACTAGACCAAATAATATATCACAACCCACACTTGACCACATATCTTGGCGAGATCTAACCAATATCCAATATCCTTGTAGCAAAAATTGTAAATATTACTCTAATTGTCCTATATCTCGAATACATATGTATCGCCTGAAAAATCATAAATCTCTTTTGTACAATTTCATTAAAATTTCTCTCGCTTCATATTTCCCATATTTTTTGTAGAAGTACAAAAAATTGTTTCCATTAAAAGTATTTGTATCTGGAAATGCAAACCTTTATATAGCTCCCAGAAAATTTGAAGTAGTTGAGATGGTAACACAAATTTTTGTCTACATAGTGGTGAAGGGTATAATGTAGTCGGCCCCGCCCGACTTTAGACTTTACTTACTTGTTTTTTTATTCATTTATTAGATATACGATTGCAAGGCTATTACTTGTGATTGAGAGAATGTAAGGTGGTTATTGTTGCTATATTTGATTTATGTAAATAGTTCTGCATGTATCTTTTTACTTTTTATATAGGAGGATATAAAAAGTAAAATATACATGCAGAACTACCTTCATCATAATATTTGTAATGCATTGAAATATTGTTGGGATTGTTATTCAATCCATCGAAATTCTTGAAGTCATGATACATTTCGAAAGAGAGACATTGGCTTGAAATTTTCTACGAATATACAGTAGGCAATACGAGCTTGGAAAATGGGAATCGCAAAGGGTGTTCTTTTGTAATAGTTTGTCCAGTTTCTTCGAAAAGTTAGAACCTTTGTCACCAAAAATATTTTATTACAAATTGTTAAAAAAAAAAAAACAAGTAAGGAAAGTCTAAAGTCGGGCGGGGCCGACTATATTATACCCTGCACCACTTTGTAGATATAAATTTTCGATACCATATCACATCCGGAAAATGTGTTGGGGGCTATATATAAAGGTTTGTCCCAAATACATACATTTAAATATCACTCGATCTGGACAAAATTTGATAGACTTCTACAAAATCTATAGACTCAAAATTTAAGTCGGCTAATGCACTAGGGTGGAACACAATGTTAGTAAAAAATATGGGAACCATTTAAATCTGCAGCAATTTTAAGGAATCTTCGCAAAAGTTTATTTATGATTTATCGCTCGATATATATGTATTAGAAGTTTAGGAAAATTAGGGTCATTTTTACAACTTTTCGACTCAGCAGTGGCGATTTTACAAGGAAAATGTTGGTATTTTGACCATTTTTGTCGAAATCCGAAAAACATATATATGGGAGTTATATCTAAATCTGAACCGATTTCAACCAAATTTGGCAAGGATAGCTACAATGCTAATTCTACTTCCTATGCAAAATTTCGGAGTTAAAATTTGGGCTCTGTGGTCATATGAGTGTAAATCGGGCGAAAGATATATATGGGAGCTATATCTAAATCTGAATCGATTTCAACCAAATTTGGCACGAATGGCTACAATACTAAATCTACTCTCTGTGCAAAATTTCAACCAAATTGGGCCAAAACTCTGGCTTTTAGGACCATATTAGTCCATATCGGGCGAAAGATATATATGGGAGCTATATCTAAATCTGAACCGATTTCAATCAAATTTTGCACACTTGACTATACTACTAATTGAACTCCTAGTGCAAAATTTCAACCAAATTCGGCCAAAAGTCTGGCTTCTGGGGCCATATAAGTCCATATCGGGCGAAAGATATATATGGGAGCTATATCTAAATCTGAATCGATTTCAATCAAATTTTGCACACTTGACTATACTACTAGTTGTACCCCTAGTTCAAAATTTCAACCAAATTCGGCGAAAACTCTGGCTGCTGGGTCCATATTAGTGCATATCGGGCGAAAGATATATATGGGAGCTATATCTAAATTTGAACCGATTTCTTCCAAAACCAATAGGGTTCTATTCTGACCCAAATTAGGAACATGTGCCAAATTTGAAGGCGATTGGACTTAAATTGCGACCTAGACTTTGATCACAAAAATGTGTTCACAGACAGACGGACGGACGGACGGACAGACGGGCATGGTTATATCGACTCAGGGACCCACCCTGAGCATTATTGCCAAAGACACCATGTGTCTATCTCGTCTCCATCTGGGTGTTACAAACATATGCACTAACTTATAATACCCTGTTCCACAGTGTGACGCAGGGTATAAAAACAAGTATATACAGCAGTATGTTCGGCCGGGCCGAATTTTAAATACCCACCAGCATGAATCAAATATTATACGAGGGCGGTTCGGAAACTTCTTAGCCTATCAATGAAAGAGAATAGTTAGTTTTTCAAAAATATTTTTATTTTTCAATATAATCTCCTGAAACTTCAATACATTTAGTCCAACGGTTTTCTAGCAATTCTATCCCTTGATTAAAATAGTTTTCCTCAAGGTCTTCAGAATAGTGGTTTACAACTGTAATTGCATTTTCATTTGAGGTAAAACGCTTGTCAGCAAGGAATTTTTTTAGATTTGGGAACAAGTAAAAGTCACTGGGAGCTAAATCAGGAGAATGAGGTGGGTGGTCAACCAACTCGTGCTTTAATTCGTTGATTTTAGCCATTGTGAAAACACTCTTGTGCGCTGGTGCGTTGTCTCTGATGAAAAATTATGTTTTTTGTGTTGTAAGCCAGGACGTTTTTCTCGAATTTGTACATTTAATTGATCCAAAAGGTTGCAATAGTACTCTGAATTCATTGTTTTACCCTTTTGCAGATAGTCAATCAATAAAATACATTTGAAGTCCCAAAAAACCGTTGCCATAACCTTACCAGCCGATTGAATTGTTTTTGCCTTCTTTGGGGCCAGCTTCAGTCCATTGTTTGGATTGTTCTTTTGTCTCTGGAGTATAGTGGTGTCTCATCATGTCTCATCAACAGTTATGAAACGATGCTTAAATCCATTTTATTTCGCTTAAAACGATCCAAACAAGCTTGAGAAATGTTCATTCTTATGCGTTTTTGATCGACTGTTAACAAATGCGGCACCCATCTTGCACAAAACTTTTTCATCTGTAGTTCTTCATGCAAAATTAAATGGACTCGATCATTTGAAATGCAATTTCACGCACTTTTATTCGTCGATCATTTAATACCATACCATGCACTTTAGCTACAATTTCTGTTGTTGTTGCTGTTTTTGGACGACCACTACGTGGTTCATCTTCAATGCTTGTACGACCACTCTTAAATTCAGCAAACCAATTTTTTACTCTTGCATATGAAGGAGCACTTTCACCTAACACATTCACCATATCATTATGAATTTTTTGTCCCGATAAGCCTTTTTTATGTAAATATTTAATGACAGCACGCATTTCTAATTTTTCCATTGTAAAAAAATTGCGGATGCGTCTTTTTTGAACACCTGTTTCTATATGAAGAAGTTGCCAGATCGAAACAAAATTTAACATGTGTTCATAACATATATGGAAGTTTCCAAAACACTTAACTTTTTCTGTTTATACCGCGCTTTTTGTGCTAGGCTAAGAAGTTTCCGAACTGCCCTCGTAGTTACCTTTGCAAATTTCAGGGGGGTTTGATGACAGATATTCTCCCACGCCAATACGCTTCCCGAAGATAAATTTAAAGATTTTACCTATGAAGACTATATCATATTCTGGATTTATAAGAACCATGTTATTTTTGAGTTTTAAAGGAATCATAAACATCTCTTGTAAGTGTGCAAGAAAATTATGAAATAACGCCTAGATTTGAAAACAAAAATCTGTAGATTTTAACCCTTATTATTTTAATGATGACCAGATGTAAAATCTAGAAATTTTACCATCTATACCCTCGAGAAGTGAAATCGGTTTATATGGTGGCCTTACCAAATGGACCGATAAAAACTAAAGCCAATACACGTTTTCGTGGGTCTAAAATACCAGTATATTTTTAGGCAAATCGGATAAACAAGTACGGTTTGTAGAAACCCAATGAGTTAGTTTAGGTTAGGTTAGGTGGGAGCCCAATATATCACGCTCACTTAGACTATTCAGTCCATTGTGATACCACATTGGTGAACTTCTCTCTTATCACTGAGTGCTGCCCGATTTCATGTAAAGCTCAATGACAACCCAAGGAGTTAAATCGGGAGATCGTTCTTATGGGGGATATACTAAAATATGGACGGATACTCACAGTTTTCGACACACCTCTTTATGGCACGAAAATACGTCTAGATTTCCAATCTAATTATACAATTATTTTTCGAGCTTTATGGACAGATATAGATTAAGGAACATGGTTAATAGAGCCATTGAAAAGAAAAGAAAATATACAAATCTATACACGCCTGGAATGTACATGTTTCGGTTCAGGCGAATGAACCTTTCCACAGCCTTTAGTATAGATCTGGCTGGGAGAGATAACTCAATTTTGGGCCCTTTATGCTAACTCCTTATGGATTTCCAATTTCAGGCAAATTGGATAAAAACTTCGGATTCTAGAAGCGCAAGAAGTAAAATCGGGAGGTCGGTCTATATGGGGGCTATAGCAAAACATGGACTGATACTCACCATTTTCGGCACACCCCTTTATGGTCCTAAAATACCTCTAGATTTCCAATTCCAGGCAAATAGGATGAAAACTATGGTTTCTATAAGCCCAAGAAATAAAATCGGGAAATCGGTCTATATGGGGACCATACCAATACATGGACCGATACTCACCATTTTCGGCACACCCCTTTATGGTCCTAAAATACCTCTAGATTTCCAATTTCAGGCAAATAGGAAGAAATCTATGGTTTCTATAAGCCCAAGAAGTAAAATCGGGAAATCGGTCTATATGGGGGCTATACCAAAACATGGACCGATACTCACCATTTTTGGTACACCTCTTTATGGTTCTAAAATACCTCTAGATTTCCAACTTCATGTAAATTGAATAAAAACTGCGGATTCTGGAAGCCCAAGAAGTAAAATCGGGAAATCAGTCTATATGGGGGCTATACCAAAACATGGACCGATACTCACCATTTTCGGCACACCCCTTTATGGTCCTAAAATACCTCTAGATTTCCAATTTCAGGCAAATTGGATGAAAACTATGGTTTCTATAAGCCCAATACCCCAAATCGGGAGGTCGGTTTATATGGGGACCATACCAAAACATGGATCGATGCTCACCATTTTTGGCACACCTCTTTATGGTTCTAAAATACCTCTAGATTTCCAACTTCATGTAAATTGAACAAAAACTGCGGATTCTAGAAGCCCAAGAAGTAAAATCTGGAGATCAGTCTATATGGGGCAATACAAAAACATGGGCCGATACTCACTCTTTTTGGCACACCTCTTTATGGTCCCAAAAAAAAACTCTAGATTTCCAACTTCATGTAAATTGAACAAAAACTGCGGATTCTAGAAGCCCAAGAAGTAAAATCGGGAGATCAGTCTATATGGGGGCTATACCATTCGCCGATACTCACACTTTTTTGGCACACCTCTTTATCGTCCTAAAATACCTCTAGATTTCCACTTTCAAGCTAATTGGATAAAAACTACTGTTTCTATAAGCCCAAGACCCCAAATCGGGAGGTCGCTTTATATGGGGACTATATCAAAACCTGGAGCGATATGGCCCATCTTCGAAATTGACCTGCCTGCAGACGAAAGATGAGTTTTGCTATATTTCAGCACGATTGCTTCATTATTAAATACTGTAGCGTGATTACAACAGACAGCCAGACAGACGGACATGATTATATCGTCTGAGAATTTCTCCCTGATCAAGAATATATATCCTTAATATGGTCGAAAATCGATTTTTCGATGTGTTACAAACGGAATGACAAACTTATTATACCCCCATTACCATTCTATGGTTGTGGGTACACGAACGAAAAAGACTGTTCTTCATATGTTTGGGTGTAAAAATTATATGTTTGGAACTCAAATTGTTTAACACAATATGCAAGCATATAATGTTCATAAACTAGCATAACATGTTTGGGACATATATGTTAATATGTTAGAACATATTATGTTTGGGACAAAAAATGTTTGTAAATATAATATGCTTAGATGCAAACATATATTAATTTAGAAATAGTCTATAAACATATATGTGTTTAGAAAGAGAGACCTAGAGAGTATGCTGCAAGTAAAGTATTAAAAGTAACCAATTGGCGTCTTAAAAATATATCCACACAAAGCAAATTTCATTAAAATTTTTTATTACCAGTGTACGAGTGCCCTAGGTTAGGTTAGGTTATGTGGCAGCCCGATGTATCAGGCTCACTTAGACTATTCAGTCCATTGTGATACCACAGTGGTGAACTTCTCTCTTATCACTGAGTGCTGCCCGATTCCATGTTAAGCTCAATGACAAGGGACCTCCTTTTTATAGCCGAGTCCGAACGGCGTTCCACATAGCAGTGAATCCACTAAGAGAAGTTTTGAAACCCTCAGAAATGTCACCAGCATTACTGAGGTGGGATAATCCACCGCTGAAAAACTTTTTGGTGTTCGGTCGAAGCAGGAATCGAACCCACGACCTTGTGTATGCAAGGCGGGCATGCTAACCATTGCACCACGGCATGCTAACCATTGCACCACGAGTGCCCTAAGGTGAAACATAATATGTTTGAACAATAGAAACAATATTTTGTTTGGACCAATCCTGAAAAAAAAAAAAAAAAAATATATATATATATATATATATATATATATATATATATATATATATATATATATATATATATATATATATATATATATATATATATATATATATATATATATATATATATATATATATATATATATATATATATATATATATATATATATATATATATATATATATATATATATATATATATATATATATATATATATATATATATATATATATATATATATATATATATATATATATATATATATATATATATATTTTTTTTTTTTTTTTTTCAGGATTGGTCCAAACAAAATATTGTTTGTATTGTTCCAACACATTATGTTTCACCTTATATATATGGTATATGTTACAGAAGCGATTTTTTTTTAGGGTGTATAAAAAGGCAAATTAAATATATGACCGATGAAGTATGCATGGTTGTTAGAAGGTATATACTGACATCGTAATTCATATCAACCGCTTCAGATGAACTATGCTCTTCCCAAAGGTTCCAGAGGGCTAGTCTGAAGAGGGTTTATATGGGGGCCGTATACAATTACCGGCCGATACAAAATAATTTTCGTATATACATATAAACATTTCGTACCAAATTTCAAATGGATGGCATGAAATTTGTTCTTCAAGGGTTTCTAGAAGTCAAATCTAGTTTGACAGATATGACCTCTTAGCAATACAATCCAACCCAGTACATCAATAGCAACTAATTGTATCAAGTTTCAAGCCGAGAGTTTGTTCCGCTGGCAATTTGCCGTAATTTCAACAAACGTGCGAACACCTCTAGATCGACTTATTAGAATATTACGATGTTTTATAAACGAAACGGTGAAGGTTAGACAAATACCAAAATCACAGGCCATTGTTTTACATCAAGCATTGTTATAGACTGACTTTTTGTCTTATATAAGACACATTTGAGGTTTCGGAGAAAAAAATTAATATAATAGCATGAAATAGTGCGAATTTTTCTAAAAGTTAATTTTGATTTAATTTTTAATTTTTTTTGCGCTGACTAAAGTGATTTGTTTTCTTTCAATTAAGTTTCTTTACATCGGCTTGAGTTTGGTCTATAAATACAACTGATTGAATTCAATATTGAAAAAATCTGATCAAATTTAGACATAGCCCCCAAATATATGTATTGCCCGATTTCGACAAATGGGGTCATATTGCGCTTCTTTACTAACCGATCGTCGTGATCTAATTTACCAACTCTTAAGTTTGCAAAATTTCATCGAAATCGCCCGATTTTAGCATTAGCGATAATAGCCTTATTTGTTCACCAATCGTACTCAAATTTTGCATAAGGTAACCTTCTGTTTAGATCGGTTTAGATTTAGATATAGCTCCCATATATACCCAAGGAAAAGACGTTTGGACAACGTGTACCGAAAACGATTTTCTTTTGTTAGAGTTTCTTCGAAAATATCAAACTTTTATCACCATTTTTTTTTTTTATTTTTGTTACAAAACTTTTATTTTGGCAAAAAAAAAAAATTTTTTAATCCAAAAGCACAATCCATTTCGTTTAAATCAAATAATATATATTCCAAAACAAGGTCCCAAGGACCAGTGGTGAAATTGTAGGCACAATAGTGGAAATTTAAGCTCAAACAGTGTTGCCAGGTGATTTTTGATTCTTCCCCCCAAATCTTAAGAAAAAAACCCCTAAATTGGTCTAAGCTTTTTTCAAAAAACCCCCAAAAAATTTCAGAATATAAAAGTACAAAAGTGGTCTTTTATATTCTGAAAAATCCTGTAGTGATACACTTTAAAAATTAAATTTAACACAAATATATATCCTGAAAGAAACGAAATTTTAGAAAAACTAAGTTTTCTTTTGATGCTAAAATTTTTTTTTCGTTTGAAGTAAATAAAAAATAAAATTTGCTATTTAAGAAAATACTTTAAAACAAAAGAGATTTTCGTTTGTTTAAAATTTCATCCCCTGAGGAAATTATTTTTTCTATGGATGTAATAATACAATATGTATATCAATTTAAAAAGCGGGCTTACTCTTAAAAAGCTTTCAGCTGCTAAGTTAAAATACGATTGTTTTTAATTTTGTCAAATATTAGCAATGCCCTTTCAACAGAAGAGTTTAAAAAAGATAACGAAAATAATGCTATTGGATAGTTGTTTGTATTTAGGATCTTCTTGTTTACTTTCCGCATCTTTTTTCTCATAACTCATGCTAGAATTGTTCCGAATTTGCTTGAGAATTGCTCCACTTTATAAGGTCTGAAATAATTTTTTACCCCCAAAAATCCCCCCAAATAAATTTTACCGCTAAAAATCCCCCTAAACATGAAAAATCCCCTAAATTTGGGGGGAAACCCCTAACCTGGCAACACTGAGCTCAAATGTCTTAGTGGTGGAACTGTTGGCCTGAAGATCTCACTGGAAGAACTGTCGATCCGAATGTCTCAGTGATGGAACTGAAGGCCCGAAGGTCTCAGTGGAAAAACTGTAGGCCTGAAGGTATCAGTTTTGGATCCGTAGGCCCGAAGGTCTAGTGGTGAAAACGTAGACCCAAATGTCTCAGTGGTGGATCTGTAGGCCCGAAGGTCTTAGTGGAGGAACTGTAGAACAGAAGTTCTAAGTGGTGGAACTGTGGGCCTGAAGATCTCAGTGGTAGAACTATAGGCCTAGAGGTCTCAGTGTTGATCCGAAGATCTCAGTGATGGAACTGTAGGCCCGAAGGTTTGAGTGATGGACCTGAAGTCCCGAAGGTCTCAGTGGGAAAACTCCCGAAGGACTTTGTGGAGTAACAGTAGAACAGAAGTTCTAAATGGTGGAACTGTAAGCACGAAGGTCTAAGTAGCCGAACAACAGGCCTGATACCGGGACTTGTAAGTTATATGAAAAGATGATGTACAGTGGGAGAAAAGATGATTCAATTTGTAAGAGGAAATTTCCCAAATGTTTTCTCCATAAGGAGTTAGCATAAAGGGCCCAAAATTGAGTTATCTCTCCCAGCCAGATCTATACTAAAGGCTGTGGAAAGGTTCATTCGCCCGAACCGAAACATGTACAGTCCAGGCGTGTATAGATTTGTATCTGGCGTTTTCTTTTCAATGGCTCTATTAACCATGTTCCTTAATCTATATCTGTCAATAAAGCTCGAAAAATAATTGTATAATTAGTATTCATTAATCTCTAAGACCAAAAAAATATTTGCAGCCAATCTCAAATTATGTGTGTGACTTATTCACTAACCAAGCATTCACCAAACATATTTGAAAGCTATTTTTTTTTCATTTCTAACTAAAAATTAAATTTTCAATTAATGCCAATGTGACAATCAAATCCCCAATTATTAGGACAACAATTCCAAGTTTGGTTTTTCTGAAAATAAAAAAATAAAAAAAGGGAAACCACTAGCCATAGCAATGTTTGGACATGGGGACGTATAAATACTTTCGATCAGTTTAATTACCCTCAACTTTTGTTTTTTTTTTTTTTTTTAATATAACCTTCCATATCCATTTTCAAATCCATTGAAGACTTTGGTTATAATCTCATCGATGAACAAATTTAAAATAAAACTAAAAGGGACAATTCAATAGAGCCATTAGCAGTTGACTAACTTGCATTCTTCTAATTCTTACTCTTTTTAGTTTCCTACTTTTCAAACATTTTAAGTCCTTGAAGTTATCTCATTAAATCGTATCACACGTACCAGAGATACGGAATAATGGTCCAACACTTGGGCTTTTTGCAATTAACGACTCTGATATGAGGCAGCAGCCAACAATGGAGAGATTGAAGAAGAAACTTTTTTTAGTTGCATTAAATTGGCCATTATAGTTAACGCCACTTGAAATGAGCTTAAAATTTTTAGTTGGTTACTTTGTTTCATGTGATTTGTTGTACGCAGTTTTATAGAAGCGATGGGTGGCTAAGCACACACCAGTGCCATCAGGGCTAAAGCATTAAGGTAAAGTTCCTAATAAACTTTTCGTATTTTTTTGCCACCCCATAAGGGGAAAAAATACCCCAACTGGGTTCATTTTATGTTGCGTTGTTGGTAGATATTTGCAAATGAGTTTTAAAAGCAAGTGCTTGGTTTTTAGAAGAATTCCAGCAGTTCTTTTGTGAAATGAATTTAGAATAAGTATATATGACGGTATGTTTGTCCATGCCGAATTTTAAATGCCCACCACCACGGATCATATATAATATTTTCCTTTGAAAATTCCTCATCGTAGAGGGTTAGCTGATATACAGTGTGGCTGATATGTATTGCAACCAATTTTAGGTTGAAGTAATTTATAAACCGCTCGTTCTACACTGAAAAGGGAGCCACCGTGGTGCAATGGTTAGCATGCCCGCCTTGCATACACAAGGTCGTGGGTTCGATTCCTGCATCGAGCGAACACCAAAAGTTTTTCAGCGGTGGATTATCCTACCTCAGTAATGCTGGTGACATTTCTGAGTGTTTCAAAATTCTCCAAGTGGTTCCATTGCAATGTGAAAAACGGTTTGGACTCGGTTATAAACAGGAGGTTCCACAATGGACGGAATATTCTAAGTGAGCTTGAAATATCGGGCTGTCACCATATCTTACCTCACCTAACCTTGAACGTGAGGTCAAAATAAATGCCCAATATTATCGGGAAAATATCCTAAAGGCAGTATTGAAGCCCTGGGCCAACATACAAAAAAATATATTTTTTGTCTTCAATCACGAAATTAATTGATCCAATTAATTTTTAATTGAAATATTTTCAATCGCAGGAATGATTATTAAACAAGTATATACGGCCGTAAGTTCGGCCAGGCCGAATCTTATGTACCCTCCACCATGGATTGCGTGGTAACTTCTACGAAAGACTGTCATCCACAATCGAAATACTTGGGTTGTGGTATCTTCTCTTCTTAACATCGTTTTCTAAATTGTGAGTTACCCTCCACCATAGGATGGGGGTATATTAGCTTTGTCATTCCGTTTGTAACACATCGAAATATTGCTGTAAGACCCCATAAAGTATATATATTCTGGGTCGTGGTGAAATTCTGAGTCGATCTGAGCATGTCCGTCCGTCCGTCCGTCTGTTGAAATCACGCTAACTTCCGAACGAAACAAGCTATCGACTTGAAACTTGGCACAAGTAGTTGTTATTGATGTAGGTCGGATGGTAATGCAAATGGGCCATATCGGTCCACTTTTACGTATAGCCCCCATATAAACGGACTCCCACATTTGGCTTGCGAGGTCTCTAAGAGAAGCAAATTTCATCCGATCCGGCTGAAATTTGGTACATGGTGTTAGTATATGGTCTCTAAAAACCATGCAAAAATTGGTCCACATCGGTACATAATTATATATAGCCCCAATATAAACCGATCCCCCGATTTGGCTTGTGAGGCCCCTAAGAGAAGCAAATTTCATCCGATCCGGCTGAAATTTGGTACATGGTGTCAGTATATGGTCTCTAACAACCATGCAAAAATTGGTCCACATCGGTCCATAATTATATATAGCCCCCATATAAACCGATTCCCCGATTTGGCTGGCGAGGCCTCTAAGAGAAGCAAATTTCATCCGATCCGGCTGAAATTTGGTACATGGTGTTAGTATATGGTCTCTAATGACCATGCAAAAATTTGTCCACATCGGTTCATAATTATATATAGCCCTCATATAAACCGATCACCAGATTTGACCTCCGGAACCTCTTGGAAGACCAAAATTCATCTGATTCAGTTGAAATTTGGTACGTGGTGTTAATATATGGCCTCAAACTCCCATGCAAAAATTGGTCGATATCGGTCCATAATTATATATAGGCCCCATATAAACCGATCCCCAGATTTGACCTCCAAGCCCCTCGGAAGAGCAAAATTCTTCCCATTCGGTTGGAATTTAGTACGTGATGTTAGTATATGGTATCCAACAACCATGCAGGAATTGGTTCCTATCAGTCCATAATTATATATAGCTCCCATATAAACCGATCCCCAGATTTGACCTCCGGTGCCTTTTGGAGAAGCAAAATTCATCCGATCTGCTTGAAATTTGGTACGTGGTGGTAGTATATGATATTTAACAACCATGCCAAAAGTGGTACATATCAGTCCATAATCGTACCTAGCCCCATATAAACCGATCCCGAGATTTGGTTTTGGAACCTCTTGGAGGAGCAAATTTCATCTGAGTGAGTTGAAATTTGGTACATTGTGCTAGTATATGGTCGTTAACAACCATGCCTAACTAGGTCCATATCGGTCTATAGTTATATATGGCCCTCAGATAAATCGATCCCCAATCACACAAAAATTGGTCCATATCAAGTTCATAATTGTATATAGCCCCCATTTAAGCGACCCCCATATTTCAATTCTGGCTCTCTACGTACAAAAAGTACATATCGATTCGTAATTATTTGTAGACTTAACTATACATAACTTTTTTGTCTAATATATACCATGTTTGGACTAAATCACAATTTAGAAAACGATGTTAAGAAGTTTTAAGGTACCACAACCCAAGTAATTCGATTGTGGATGATAGTCTTTCGTATAAGTTTCTACGCAATCCATGGTGGTGGGTACATAAGATTCGGCCTGGCCGAACTTCCGGCCGTATATACTTGTTTAAAACTCAATTAAAACTTTAATTGGAAAAATTTTTGTGAAAAATTTTCTGTGAACAGGACTCATCACCATTGCACTCAACACGCGTGAACCGAGGAGCCAATACCAAAGTGTCGATCATCTCAGGACGGTGTTTCGCCGAAAATGTGCCAAAATACAGCAGAGCCATTTTCGTGCAGTGTGTGATAGCTGTGGTTTCAAGGCCATAATTCGTGCCAATTATAGCTAATTCCAACGAATCTAAACTGTTTTTAGATATATACGTTATTTGTGATATTTTTTACAATAGAATAAAACCATCTACCTTCTCAAGAAATTAAATAGGGAGACCAGACTTTTAAACTCAAGCTGATATAAACAAAGTTTGATGTGTCTTTTTTCGGATCTAAAATTCCTCTAGATTTCCAATTTCAAGCAAATCTTAGAAAAAGTGCGGAGCATAGAAGTCTAAGAAGTAAAATCATGAGACCGATATATATGTGGGGGATATTCCAAAATATGGACCAATGCTCACATTGAAAAAAATATTGTCGTGAGTCCACAGAATTCTTGTCCTTAAATTACGAATGCGAATTTTGCTTAACATAGAAGACGCATTTCTATCATATAAAGTTTTTTTACATGTCCAAAAGTCGATAAACTTTTCAATGAAATCGATTTTTCCTTATAACTAAGTGATTCGACTTAAAAATTGGTATCTTTACGTGAATGAACATTTCGCTTGAATAAATTAATGAAATCGTCTTTAAATTTGTTGACGTTTTCTATCTTGTCTAAAAAGCAAACAAAGCATTTAAAAATAGGAGATGAGTTTCAATACTTTATTTTAAAGACGTTTTTTACTTCAAACAAACATTTCAAAATTTCTATTTGAAATCGAGTCTGAATTTCGAAATTAATCAAGGGAAAACGTGTGTAAATCGGTGAAATCGTTTATTTAAAAAATCAAATTAAATTTCTGTTTCAAGTTCAATTAGCATAAAATTCAGGAAAAATATTCAATTAGGCTTTCGCTTTTCCAAATCCGAATTGCCGGGCCTCACGCTTGACACCTGCCATCAGATTTTGTACAGCCACCTTGTCCACCTTCTTCGCCGCAGAAAGCCAATTTGCCTTGAACTGCTGCTGGTCCTTAGCAGTTTTTTTGGTCTTCTTTAGGTTCCGCTTGACAATAGCCCAGTATTTCTCAATTGGGCGGAGCTCTGGCGTGTTGGGAGGGTTCTTGTCCTTGGGAACCACCTGCACGTTGTTGGCGGCGTACCACTCCATGGTCTTTTTACCGTAATGGCAAGATGCCAAATCCGGCCAAAACAGTACGGAACAACCGTGTTTCTTCAGAAAAGGCAGCAGACGTTTATTCAAACACTCTTTCACGTAAATTTCTTGGTTGACAGTCCCGGAAGCTATGAAAATGCTGCTTTTCAAGCCACAGGTATAGATGGCTTGCCAAACCAGATATTTCTTTGCGAACTTTGACAGTTTTATGTGCTTGAAAATATCTGCTACCTTTCCCCTTCCTTTTGCCGTATAAAACTCCTGTCCCGGAGCTGCTTGTAGTCGGCTTTGACGTAGGTTTCGTCGTCCATTACTACGCAGTCAAACTTCGTCGGCATCGTCGTGTACAGCCTCCGGGATCGCGCTTTGGCCGTCGTATTTTGTTTATCATCGCGATTTGGAGTCACTACCTTCTTGTAAGTCGATAGTCCGGCTCGTTTTTTGGCTCGATGCACGGTTGTAGACGATACACCCAGCTTATTTGCGGCATCTCGGAGAGGTTAGGGTTTCGCTTGAAACTACCGGCAACTCTCTTTGTCGTCTCAGCGGCTTCCGGTTTTCGATTTCCCCCCGATCAAGACTTCCTGGCTGTCGACAAACGTTCCCCAAACACTTTAATTACATTTGTAACGGTTGATTTGGCAACTTTTAGCGATTTTGCCAGCTTTGCGTGCGAGTAGCTCGGATTTTCGCGATGCGAGAGCAAAATTTTGATACGCTGCTCTTCTTGCTTGGACGGCATTTTGACAACTGAAGAGTGAATTCAAAAATCAAAATAAGGGCAACATTCTCCACACACACCTCCAAAATGAGGGGTGTTCAGGTTTTTTAAATGCAAAATTGAAAGAAATACGTCAAGTTTATATTGACCAAATTTTGACCGTATCACCCTTTAAAGTTGTCTTTAACAAGTTTTTAAAGGATTTTGATAGCACATGAAGAAAAAAACATAAGTTAAAATTTGTTTCCTAGAATCAAGTACTCACAACTTAAATTTAAAAGGGACATGTGTCCTACATATCCTTAATTCAATTCTACGCTTCTTTGGCCCATTAGTGTAAAGACAAAATCTTTGGAACCAGACATGCTTTTTTTTAGTACACCATATTCGGGTCACGTTTTTGTCTACCTAAAGATTTTCAATATCAGGCAAATCGGATAAAAATTGTGGTATATACACCGAAAAACATATTTACGTGATATTAAAAATTACACAAACTCAATTTTAGGATGTGCAATTTACACACTATTAAGGACAAATTTCTTTAAAACAATGATATTTTAATTAAAATAAATAAATCGTCCTTAAACTAACAGAAATATAGAATGTTTAGATTTAAGATAAAAACGCTTCAAATATAGACTAAGACTTATTTTGGGGATTTAGCATATTTGGTTTAAAGTTTTCTTCGAATTAAGAAAATATTTTGTACTTCGAGGTATCCGTCATAATTTGGATTTTTAAACCGGCATTTGTTTGCACGTGAATACTTTATTAATATACCGGAAAAATAGAATGCAAATCCGATATGTGAGATCTGTATTCTAATTATAATTTTATAGATACTAGATTTAAAACCAGATAGGTCGCAAAAAAATTCCTTGTTTTCAAGAACTCGCATCTTTGGCACGGAATCAATGCCAAAACCCTTGAGGGAAGGTCAAAATTCTTGGATCCAAGTATCCTTTTTTGTTGAGTGTAGAAGCCCAGGAAGTGAAATCGAGAGATTGATATATACGGAGGACATACCAAATCATGGACTGGAACAACTATTTTGTGAAACATAAGCATCTCTAGACCACACTGAAAAAACAGTGAACCCACCAGGAAGAAAACTTTCGGTTAATTTTAGAAAATTTTGAATATTTGTAGAAAATTTTAACTAAACAGTATTACAAACCTTGGCATCACGCCGATGTCATAGCAATAAGTAAATATTTTTCGACAAATTCAAGAAAATTTATTAGACATAACTAAGTTTTTTCACTTGTTAAAGAAAATTTTGTAGTTTGAAGGAAAAACTTGAAGTTCAAAATTGCAAGAATGTCTTTAGTGACATACGAAGTTCATGATGGACGCATTTTTGGTAAAATTTACAAATTTAAAAAAATTCTGAACTATTTTGTGGAAGACACGAATTTAGTTAGTCTTTATGCTTCATTTGAGTATACTTTTTTCCTCGGTTTTAGTTAATTTAACTAACGTACACAAAAAGTTATTAGAGTAAAGGAAACTTTCTCCAAACATAATAATTCCATGAACTAAAATAAAGTTAAATTGGCTTTAGTGAAAAAGAGAGTTCATTTTTTTTTTGAGTGCAGTGTTTGCCAGTATTTTTCTGGCTCTTGTCCCCAAATTATGATGTTTTCGTCCCCATAAATCCCCAATTTAAATTACTCACAAAAAGAACACATTTTTGACAAGTTTTTTTTGCAAAAGAAAAAAAAATAAAGCAAAAGGCTGTGCTATACACTGTTAGAAAAATATGTTTTTCATATGTTCCGATATAAACAAAATGTGTTTCGGGCACAAATTTTAAACACAATATATTTAAGTGCAAACATGTAATGTTCCCAAACTAACAATAAATGTTTGGGACACATATGTTAATATGTTACAATATATTATGTTTGTGGCATGAATGTTTCATAAAAATAATATGTGTGAATGTAAACATATATAAATTTACAAATTTCGAGTAAAAATATATATGTTGTGATATTTTATTCAGAGAGCGACAGAGAGAGAGAATATAGAGAATGAAATAGAGATGGAAACCGGGAGGGTTGACGAAAGATATCAACATAACACAGCGAGAGAATCAAAAGAGAGCAATTTCTGTGAAACCGCTTGTATGTTGTTTCGGAAAACTGTCTTATGATAAGGCCAACAAATTGATATGCTTAAGTCTAAATATTATTTAATTTGAATACTAGAATGAGTATTCGAAGTAACGAGAATAGGCATTCGAAACCAAGAGAATAGACATTTGAAAAAAAAAAAACAAGTATATACGGCCATAAGTTCGGCCAGGCTGAAGCTCATGTACCCTCCATGGATTGCGTAGAAACTTCTTCTAAACACTGCCATCCACAATCGAAATACTTAAGTTGCGGTAACGCTTGCCGATGGCAAGGTATCTTAAAACCTCTTAACACCGTCTTCTAAATTGTATGTAAGTCCATACGTGGTATATTATATCAAAACAGATTGATTAAATACGTATATAATTCAGTTTGACAAAAAATTTTGTCAAAATTTTATTTCTATAGAAAACTATAGAAATAAAATTTTGACAAAATTTTCTATAGAAATAAAATTTTGGTAGATTATTTTTGGCTCGAGTGGCAATCATGATTATGAACCGATATGGACCAATTTTTGTGTGATTGGAAATCGGCTATATATAACTATAGACCGATATGGACCAATTTTGGTATGGTTGTTAGCGGCCATATACTAACACCACGTTCCAAATTTGCTCCGGAGGTCAAATCTGGAGAAGGGTTTATATGGGGGCTATATTAATTATGGACCGATGTGAACCAATTTTTGCATGGTTGTTAGAGACCATATACTAACACCATGTTCCAAACTACAACTGGATTGGATGAAATTTGTTTCTCTTTGAGGATCCGCAAGCCAAATCTGGGGATCGGTTTATATGGGGGCTATATATAATTATGGACCGATGTGGACCAATTTTTGCATGGTTGTTAGAGACCATATATCAACATCATGTACCAAATTTCAGGCGGATCGGATGCAATTTGCTTCTCGTTGAGGCTCCGCAAACCAAATCTGGGGATCGGTTTATATGGGGGATATATATAATTATGGACCGATGTGGACCAATTTTTGCATAGTTGTTAGAGATCATATACCAACATCATGTACCACATTTTAGGCGGATCGGATGAAATTTGCTTCTCGTTGAGGCTCGCAAGCCAAATCTGGGGATCGGTTTATATGGGGCTATATATAATTTTGGACCGGTATGGACCAATTTTGGCACGGTTGTTAAAGATCATATACTAACACCATGTACCGAATTTCAGCCGGATCGGATGAAATATGCTTCTGTTAGAGGCTCCGCAAGCCAAATCTGAGGGTCCCTTTATATGGGGACTATACGTAAAAGTGGAGCGATATGACCATTTGCAATACCATCCGACCTACATCAACAGCAACTACTTGTGGCAAATTTCAAGTCGATAACTTGATTCGTTCGGAAGTTAGCGTGATTTCAACAGACGGACGGACGGATGTGCTTAGATCGACTCAGAATTTCACCACGACCCAGAATATATATACTTTATGGGGTCTTAGAGCAATATTTCGATGTGTTACAAACGGAATGACAAAGTTAATATACCCCCCATTCTATGGTGGAGGGTATAAAAAACAGCATGTAACATATTTTCGCCTTGAGGGCAGCATTTTATGTATGTGTGGACATGTGTTTTGTTCATCATTTTGGCATTATGGGCAACATTTTTTTCTTGGTTCGTTAAAAGAAATCGGAATGTACGAGGAGTAAGTCAAAATATTCAGGCAAAGGAAATTAAAAAAAAACGGTGGAAAATATACAAAAATTACAAAGGGATCTTCATAAAACTAACGAAAGGGCACTATACTCTTGTTTAAGAACAAAGTTTAGTTCCTCTTTATTAATAAGTAAAATTTTGACAAAATTTTCTATAGCAATAAATGTTGACAAAATTTTCTATAGAAATAAAATTTTGACAACATTCTCTACAGAAATAAAATTTTGACAAAATTTACAATAGGAATAAAATTCTCTACAGAAACAAAATTTTAACAAAATTTTCAATAGAAATAAAATTTTGACAAAGTTGTCTATAGAACTGAAATTTTAACAAAATTTACTATAGAAATAAAATTTTGACAAAATCTTTTATAGAAATAATATTTTGGCAAAATTGTCTATAGAAATAGAATTTTGACAAAATGTACTATAGAAATAAAATTTTGTTAAAAACGATTAAACCGATTTCTCAAACAATCCCCACAAAAACCCCCGAATTTATGGAAATTTCCCACCAAATCTCCAACTCAGAAATTTCATCCCCATTCACGAAAAATATCATCAATTTGGGGAAAAATCCCCAATACTGGCAACATTGCTCTAGACTATCAATTTCAGGAAAATCAGAGAAGAATCGCGTTACCCAACAAAGTCCAACAAAGTCCAACAAGGCAAATCGGAAGATTTGTCCTATGTACACTCAAAGATAAAATACTTTCTTCATGAACGAAATTGTAGACAAACGAAATTCCCTTTTGTTATAAAGCATTTTCTTAAAGAGCAAATGAACATGAATTTGTGACAAGTGTTGCAACGATATACCAAAAACCCCCGAATTTATGGAAATTTCCCACCAAATCTCCAACTCAGAAATTTAATCCCCATTCACGAAAAATATCATCAATTTGGGGAAAAATCCCCAATACTGGCAACATTGCTCTAGACTATCAATTTCAGGAAAATCAGAGAAGAATCGCGTTACCCAACAAACTCCAACAAGGCAAATCGGAAGATTTGTCTATGTACACTCAAAGATAAAATACTTTCTTCATGAACGAAATTGTAGACAAATGAAATTCCCTTTTGTTATAAAGCATTTTCTTAAAGAGCAAATAAACATGAATTTGTGACAAGTGTTGCAACGATATACCAAACAAGTAAGGAAAGTCTAAAGTCGGGCGGTGCCGACTATATTATACCCTGCACCACTTTGTAGAACTTAATATTCGATATCATATCACATCCGTCAAATGTGTTGGGGGCTATATATAAAGGTTTTTCCCAAATACATACATTTAAATATCACTCGATCTGGAAGAATTTGATAGACTTCTACAAAATCTATAGACTCAAAATTTAAGTCGGCTAATGCACTAGGGTGGAACACAATGTTAGTAAAAAAATATGGGAAACGTTTAAATCTGAAGCAGTTTTGAGGAAACTTCGGAAAAGTTTATTTATGGGTTATCGCTCGATATATATGTATTAGAAGTTTAGGAAAATTAGAGTCATTTTTCCAACTTTTCGACTAAGCAGTGGCGATTTAACAAGGAAAATGTTGGTATTTTGACCATTTCTGTCAAAATCAAAAAAACATATATATGGGAGCTATATCTAAATCTGAACCCATTTCAACCAAATTTGGCACGCATAGCAACAATGCTAATTCTACTCTCTGTGCAAAATTTCAACCAAAGTGGGTTAAAACTCTGGCTTATATATATATATATATATATATATATATATATATATATATATATATATATATATATATATATATATATATATACACAGTCTCACATAAGTTTACATACCCTTGAGGTTTTTACCTTATAACTAAACATGTTTCTTGTTGTTGTTTATAATCCAGACTAAAAACATCTTCTTGAAAATGGACAAATACTTTGTTTTTCAAATTAATTTACAAAATCTAAAGCATATATATGCATATTTTATTATATTTTAATAATTAAAGAAAATACAATTTCTTAAACCGTATGTAAACTTGTGTAAGACTGTGTATATATATATATATATATATATATATATATATATATATATATATATATATATATATATATATATATATATATATATATATATATATATATATATATATATATATATATATATATATATAAAGTCCCCCTTTTGTAGAAGCAATAACTTTCTTTTGTTGGTGCAAAAAAACTAAATTTAAACTAAATTTTTTAAACACTTCACATTTTTGTAACTAAACAAGTTTTTACGCAAATTAGTTTCCATTGCCTTGTTCATTAGATCAATGTACGGTATGACTCTAAACGAAAAGCAACTTCCAATTACGGAAATCATTTTATATTTCCTAGAATGTTAGACTAGCAGATGGGCTGAATCGATCCATTATAATTTTATTTTAAGAGCATATACGTATGTCGAATATTGAAAGAAAATTTATTCAAAAAATTATTTCAATAGAACATTTTGGCAAAATTGTATTTCTATAGAAAATTTTGTCAAAATTTTATTTCTATAGAAAATTTTGTTTCTATACAAAATTATGCCAACATTTTATTTCTATAGAAAATTTTGTCAAAAGTTTATTTCTATAGAAAATTTTGTCAAAATTTTATTTCTATAGAAAATTTTGTCAAAATTTTATTTCTATCGAAAATTTTGTAAAAATTTTATTTGTGTCGAATATTTTGTCAAAATTTTATTTCTATCGAAAATTTTGGCAAAATTTTATTTCTATCGAAAATTTTGTCAAAATTTTATTTCTTTAGAAAATTTTGTCAAAATTTTATTTCTATAGAAAATGTTGTCAAAATTGTATTTCTATCGAAAATTTTGTAAAAATTTTATTTGTGTCGAATATTTTGTCAAAATTTTATTTCTATCGAAAATGTTGGCAAAATTTTATTTCTTAAGAAAATTTTGTCAAAATTTTATTTCTAAAGAAAATTTGACAAAATTTTATTTCTAAAGAAAAAACTTTGCAAAATTTAATTCTATAAAAAATTTTGCAAACTTTTATTCCCACAGAACATTTTGCAACATTTAATTCTATGGAAAATTTTGCAAAATTTTATTTCGATAGAAAATTTGGCAAACTTTTATTTCTATAGAAATTTTTGGAAAATTTTATTTCTATTGAAAATTTTTTCAAAAAATTATTTCTATGGAAAATTTTGTTAAAATTTTATTTCTACGAGTATATGCAAAATATGTTTGGAACATATGTTAGAGAAGCGATTTTTGTACCCTCCACCATAGGATGGGGGTATATTAACTTTGTCATTCCATTTGTAACACATCGAAATATTGCTCTAAGACTCCATAAAGTATATATATTATGGGTTGTGGTGAAATTCTGAGTCGATCTGAGCATGTCCGTCCATCCGTCCGTCTGTTGTAATCACGCTAACTTCCGAACGAAACAAGCTATCGACTTGCAACTTGGTACAAGTAGTTGTTATTGATGTAGGTCGGATGGTATTGCAAATGGGTCCACTTTTACGTATAGCCCACATATAAACGGACCCCCAAATTTGGCTTGCAGACCCTCTAAGAGAAGAAAATTTCATCCGATCCGGCTGAAATTTGGTACATGGCGTTAGTATATGGTCTCTAACAACCATGCAAGAATTGGTCCACATCGGTCCATAATTATATATAGCCCCCATATAAACCGATAACCAGATTTGACCTCCGGAGCCTCTTGGAAGACCAAAATTCATCTGATTCAGTTGATATTTGGTACGTGGTGTTAATATATGGCCTCAAACACCCATGCAAAAATTGGTCGAAATCGGTCCATAATTATATATAGCCCCCATATAAACCGATCCCCAGATTTGACCTCCGGAGCCCCTTGGAAGTGCAAAATTCATCCGATTCGGTTTAAATTTGGTACATGATGTTAGTATATGGTATCCAACAACCATGCAGGAATTGGTTCATATCAGTCCATAATTATATATAACCCCCATATAAACCGATCCCCAGATTTGACCTCCGGTGCCTTTTGGAGAAGCAAAATTCATCCGATCTGGTTGAAATTTGGTACGTGGTGGTAGTATATGATATTTAACAACCATGTCAAAAGTGGTCCATATCAGTCCATAATCATATATAGCCCCCATATAAACCGATCCCGAGATTTGGTGTTGGAGCCTCTTGGTACATTGTGCTAGTATATGGCCGTTAACAACCATGCCTAACTAGGTCCATATTGGTCTATAGTTATATATAGCCCTCAGATAAATCGAGGGCTATATAAATATAACCAATCGCACAAATATTGGTCCATATCAAGTTCATAATTGTATATAGCCCCCATATAAGCGACCCCCATATTTCAATTCTGGCTCCCTACGTACCGTGCAAAAGTCCATATCGATTCGTAATTATTTGTAGACTTGCCTACACATACCTATTTTGTCTTATATATACAACGTATGGACTAACTCACAATTTAGAAAACGATTTAAGATACCACAACCCAAGTAATTCGATTCTGGATGACAATCTTTCGTAGAAGTTTCTACGCTATCCATGGTGGAGGGTACATAAGATTCAGCCTGGCCGAACTTACGGCCGTATATACTTGTTTTTTTTTTTTTTTGAGGGTGCACGTACAAACTTTCAACCTTTCTGGATCGTTCTGGAACAATTTTTATAGGATTCTAGATAAAATTTTCTTGGAATGGATGTGGGGATCCTGTATACTTCCTTTGGACCATCAAGGTGTAATTTCAGTTTGAAAAAGGTCCCCAGGGACCTTCTCACCCATCGGAGGGTTAAAGAAAACAGGCAACTTTATTTCTCTCCTACTTTCAATCTATGAAACGTTTGTGTAAAAAACATGAAATTATGTAATTAACTGTATGATATTTTCAATTGAAATAATAAAAATCTGTTTCGCAGCGCCAAAGCAAAACTTAAATCTTTTTCACTGGATCGATTGGACATTTTAGATAATTTTGTCTAATATTTTATTTGAAAACTAAGGATTTAAAAAAAACTTTTACATGTGTACTCACCGTTTTGTTCAGTATTTATTTAATGCAATGAAAATTTACCTGAAATTATAATGCATAAAATATTTAATAATTATCAAAGATAAAAAAGTATATACGGCTAAAAGTTCAGCCGTAAAACATTCAGCTAAAAGTTATTCCAAATTAGAATACTTTCCTACCCAAGGTTAGGTTAGGTTAGGTGGCAGCCCGATGTATCAGGCTCACATAGACTATTCAGTCCATTGTGATACCATATTGGTGAACTTCTCTCTTATCACTGAGTGCTGCCCGATTCCATGTTAAGCTCAATAACAAGGGACCTCCTTTTTATAGCCGAGTCCGAACGGCGTTCCACATTGCAGTGAAACCACTTAGAGAAGCTTTGTAACCCTCAGAAATGTCATCAGCATTACTGAGGTAGGATAATCCACCGCTGAAAAACTTTTGGTGTTCGGTCGAAGCAGGAATCGAACCCACGACCTTGTGTATGCAAGGCGGGCATGCTAACCATTGCACCACGGTGGCTCCCTTCCTACCCAAAAATAACCCATTTATAAAAAAAATCCTAATATCTTTTTGGCAATACTCGTTTAAACAGCTGACGCACGTTTCATGTTTTTTTTTGTTCTCTGTCATACATCTTCAGTTTGTCTATAATTTATCAATGAATATAACTACATAAGAGCAACATATATGTTAATATGTTAGAACATATTATGTTTGGGACATAAAATGTTTGCAAATATAATATGCTTGAATGCAAACATATATTAATTTAGAAATAGCCTATAAACATATATGTGTTTAGTAGCTTGGAGCGCTATTTAACAGGGAGCGATATTGAATTAAGTTGGTGGTTGTTGCTTGTTATTACAAAATTAACATTTTATTTTTCCTTGGGCAATTGATCAGCTACTTCTTTGATCCTTACAAACTGTGTGGTCCGCTGTTCGAATAAAAAAATAAAAAAAATCATAAAATTGAATAATTTCTTCTACAATGTTTGTATTACAGAAAAAGGTGCTAAGAACTAAAAAATCTCGTGGAAGTGAGAAAGATGTCGGGGAATATACAATTGGGCAGAAACAAAATTTTGAGCATTCAGGTCGAAAACCTATGTTGTTAGCACCTATATTACCTGTTTATTTTCATAATTCATTATGATTGTAAATAAATAAATAAATAAATAAAATTTTGAGCACAATATTGTTTGGGACAATTTTTTTTAAGCATATAATATTTTTGGGTGCAAAATGCTTCCAAACATATTATATGGTCACATAATAACATATTGTTTTTTGGAAGACAACATTATTGAATTTGGATGCAAAAATACAAAAGGTTTGGAACTTAGACTACCCAAACATATATTGTTTAGACCAATATGCTTTCAAACATATTATATATTGGTAGAGATCAAACATATAAATGTTTGGGCAATACCCAAAAATGTATATGCTTGAAGCAAAATATGTTTGGGAGTATATGTTACAGAAGCAATTTTTTGTGAGGGTGTAGGTAATTATCGCGAAAACCATGTATTTTGTAAAAATAATTTTCGAGCGGAGGAAAATATATGTTGGCAATAAGCATTTAAATGGTTCTCAAATGCCGCAAACATGTTCTATTATTTAAATGATAGAATTTGCGACCATCACATAGTCGTGAAAATCATGTACCTTACCATTCAATTTTCAGAGAAAAAAGTAGTTTATAGGTTACGTTTAGACATGTCTACAACAATTACATGACCATAAAGACCATGTACATTGTTTTTCGTGACCATTTAATTTTTTTGCAGCGAAAAGAATTTTATAAGAACATTGAGCAGGTACACACGATTTTCATTTTGCGCGTCAGTCATGTGTTGATTGTATCTTGGAATGGACCGGAAAATGGAATTACTGTGTTTTGTGTTAATTTATTTATTCAGAAGTGGCACGTGGTTTTATGTGAACACAAAAAAGGAAAGTGTAATTAGGGCTATTTTCTTTTAGCACTGGGTACCCTAAGCCGTGAAGGACTAAAAGAAAACAGAGTACCCGTTTATCAAGGTCATCTCCAAAAATATGCAACACTGTCATCAGCTGTTTAAAAACAATCACAGAAAAGAGGTGAAATCTTGCATTTTTAATTTATGAACTGCTCCAATTACACTAGCCAACATTCGTTTTGTGAATTGGTTCTAGCATAATTTTTCTCATTGATTTTGACCTACTAAACACGAAAATGAGTTTTAAAAAATTTTCTGTCGATTGGTTTTCGAGATACAAATTTTTGAACTTTTTTTTTTTAATTTTTGGAGGTACACTTACAATTTTGAACATATCTTTCGTCTTCTTTGACCTATTTGATCCTAGTGCTACTCAAATTAAAGAAAATTGAGCCATCTTCAACGGAAAATTTTTCAGAAAATTTTCAAATCGGGTAAGTTGTTTGGATGTTGGCGGCTTAAAAAGATTAAAAACGGCGTTTTTTTAGTAAAAATGTGGCAGAAAAAAAACATATAAAAATTCATATAAAATATAAAACACGATGCTAACAGCAATTTTGGTTTTTTGCGTATAGCTGAAATTTTTACAAAGAAAATAAGCCCTTAACAAAATCTAACAACAAATAGCTGACTTATAATTTGGTAAAAGACCGAAAGGACCAAATCAACGCCCAAAAAAAATGAGTAGAAACAAAGATATAACTGTACATTTTATGCCATGTGGAAAACAGCGTTGATGCGTTGACGAATAAATAATTTTTAAAATTTTTAATGATTTTTAATGCATTATAACGCTTGTCTGAAATGTTTGACATTAAATATTTTTAAAAATTCACAATTTTTCTAGAGAGGATTTAGCATTTTTTTCGGCAAAATTTAAATAATTTGCACTATTTTATTAATTTTTAATTTGTTTTTAACCCATTTGAAACAATAAAATTATGAAAAAAGCGTGTTAGAAAAAATCGACTCCAATTTAAATAAAGTTAAAATAAAGAACATATTTGGGAGGACATTTTTGGAAGTGCTTTTAGAGTTGTGCCTTAAGAAGAAGTGCAAAATTTTTTGCTGGATAGTGACTAATTATACCCTGCGCCACACTGTGGAACAGGGTATTATAAGTTAGTGCATATGTTTGTAACACCCAGAAGGAGACGAGATAGACACATGGTGTCTTTGGCAATAATGCTCGGGGTGGTTCCCTTAGTCGACATAACCATGTCCGTCTGTCCGTCCGTCCGTCCGTCCGTCCGTCTGTCTGTGAACACATTTTTGTGATCAAAGTCTAGGTCACAGTTTAAATCCTATCGACTTCAAATTTAGCACATGTTCCTGTTTCGGGTCAGAATAGAACCCTACTGATTTTGGAAGAAATCGGTTCAGATTTAGATATAGCTCCCATATATATCTTTATATCTTTCGCCCGATATGCACTTATATGGATCCAGAAGCCAGAGTTTAATCCCGATTTGCTTGAAATTTTGCACGAGGAGTACAATCGGTAGTATAGTTGAGTGTGCAAAATTTGATTGAAATCGGTTCAGATTTAGATATAGCTCCCATATATATCTTTTGCCCGATATGGACTTATATGGCCCCAGAAGCCAGAGTTTAAGCCCAATTTGGTTGAAATTTTGCACATGGAGTACAATTAGTAGTGTAGTCAAGTGTGCTAAATTTTATTGAAATCGGTTCAGATTTAGATATAGCTCCCATATAAAGGGTGATTCTTTTGAGGTTAGGATTTCATGCATTAGTATTTGACAGATCACGTGGGATTTCAGACATGGTGTCAAAGAGAAAGATGCTCAGTATGCTTTGACATTTCATCATGAATAGACTTACTAACGAGCAACGCTTGCAAATCATTGAATTTTATTACCAAAATCAGTGTTCGGTTCGAAATGTGTTTCGCGCTTTACGTCCGATTTATGGTCTACATAATCGACCAAGTGAGCAAACAATTAATGCGATTGTGACCAAGTTTCGCACTCAGTTTACTTTATTGGACATTAAACCAACCACACGAATGCGTACAGTGCGTACAGAAGAGAATATTGCGTCTGTTTCTGAGAGTGTTGCTGAAGACCGTGAAATGTCGATTCGTCGCCGTTCGCAGCAATTGGGTTTCTGTTATTCGACCACATGGAAGATTTTACGCAAAGATCTTGGTGTAAAACCGTATAAAATACAGCTCGTGCAAGAACTGAAGCCGAACGATCTGCCACAACGTCGAATTTTCAGTGAATGGGCCCTAGAAAAGTTGGCAGAAAATCCGCTTTTTTATCGACAAATTTTGTTCAGCGATGAGGCTCATTTCTGGTTGAATGGCTACGTAAATAAGCAAAATTGCCGCATTTGGAGTGAAGAGCAACCAGAAGCCGTTCAAGAACTGCCCATGCATCCCGAAAAATGCACTGTTTGGTGTGGTTTGTACGCTGGTGGAATCATTGGACCGTATTTTTTCAAAGATGCTGTTTGACGCAACGTTACGGTGAATGGCGATCGCTATCGTTCGATGCTAACAAACTTTTTGTTGCCAAAAATGGAAGAACTGAACTTGGTTGACATGTGGTTTCAACAAGATGGCGCTACATGCCACACAGCTCGCGATTCTATGGCCATTTTGAGGGAAAACTTCGGAGAACAATTCATCTCAAGAAATGGACCGGTAAGTTGGCCACCAAGATCATGCGATTTGACGCCTTTAGACTATTTTTTGTGGGGCTACGTCAAGTCTAAAGTCTACAGAAATAAGCCAGCAACTATTCCAGCTTTGGAAGACAACATTTCCGAAGAAATTCGGGCTATTCCGGCCGAAATGCTCGAAAAAGTTGCCCAAAATTGGACTTTCCGAATGGACCACCTAAGACGCAGCCGCGGTCAACATTTAAATGAAATTATCTTCAAAAAGTAAATGTCATGGACCAATCTAACGTTTCAAATAAAGAACCGATGAGATTTTGCAAATTTTATGCGTTTTTTTTTTTTTTAAAAAGTTATCAAGCTCTTAACAAATCACCCTTTATATATTTCGCCCGATATGAACTAATATGGACCCAGCAGCCAGAGTTTTATACCGATTTGTTTGAAATTTTGTACAAACATAACGCTTAGTCGTATAGTCAAGTGTGCAAAATTTTATTGAAATCGGTTCAGATTTAGATATAGCTCCCATATATATCTTTCGCCCGATATGGACTTATATGGCCCCAGAAGCCATATTTTTGGCCGAATTTGGTTGAAATTTTGCACTAGGAGTACAATTAGTAATATAGTCATGTGTGCCAAATTTGATTGAAATATGTTCTGATTTAGATATATTTAGCTCCCATATATATGTTTTTCTTATTTCGACAAAAATGGTCAAAATACCAACATTTTCCTTGTTAAATCGCCACTGCTTAGTCGAAAAGTTGTAAAGATGACTCTAATTTTCCTAAACTTCTAATAACACATTTGACGGATGTGATATGGTATCGAAAATTTAGATCTACAAAGTGGTGCATGGTATAATATAGTCGGCCCCGCCCGACATTAGACTTTCCTTACTTGTTTTCTTTTGAAAATATTTCCAATTAAAATTCTAATTGAATTTTTTAAAACTATTCATTTAAACATTTAATTGATTCAACAAAATTTTTTTAATAAAACAAAAATCAATCACACACAAAAAAATATTTTTTGTATTCAATCACGAACTTAATTGATCCAATTAATTTTTAATTGAAATGTCTTCAATCACAAAAATGATAGTATCAGTATTCAAAAATTGATTAAAAGTCAATTAAAAAATTAATGGATCCTATTAAATTTTGTGATTGATCTTTGTTTCAATTAAAAAATTTGTCGAATCGATTAAATTTTTAATTGAATATATTTTAAAGCTCAAATAAGTATTTAATTGGAAAAACTTTCGTGACATTTTTTTTCTGTGCACAAAAATTAATAGCATCAATTAATTTTTTAGTTGGATCAATTATAATATCAATTACACACAATAAAATGTTTTTCTGATTCAATCACGAAATTAATTGATCCAATTAATTTTTTAATTGAAATGTATTTTAAAACTCAAACGATGTGGCGAGCAAGTCACTTTGTCCAATTAGCTAAATAAAACAGAAAGTATTGGCCAAGCAAACAGTTAAACAAAAGTGATTTCGCCTAAAAATAACCCAGCAAAAAAAGCGTCGCCAAAAAAGTAATGAAAATATTCGTTTTGGATCTGGAAGTGGTGCAAAATTGACGCAGAAGCGATGAATTTAACATGGGCTTGTCATAGGACGGAAGTCCTCCATTTCAACAGCCGTTGCACTGAATTTGCATCACTTCTTTAGGTGTGATCCGAATTCAATGTTTTGGATGTAAATTAAAAAATTCTGTGATATTTTGTCAAATAAACAATTTTTATAATTTTTATACTATTTAATGGATTCTAACGCTAGTCGGAAACGTTTAACCTCAAATATTTTCAAAAATTCACAATTTTTTCAGATTGGATTTAGCATTTTTGCCGACAAAATTTAAATGATTTGTACCATTTTATGAATTCTTACTCTGTTTTTAACCTACTTGAAACAAAAAAATTTTAAATTATCCATTAAAAGTATGAAAAAATCAAGCTATAAAAAAATAGAATAAAAGAACTTCCTGGGTAAAAAACATCATTGGAAGTGCATCTTCTGGAAGTGCTTTTAAAGTTGTGCCTTTGGAAGAACTTCCAAATTTTTTTTGCTGGGAATCCAATGTTGTTTGACAAAAATGTTATGTTTTGAAGGATTATTACCCGATTTGACAATTTTCTGAGAATGAGTTGTAGACGGCTCAATTTTCTTTAATTTGAGTAGCACTAGGATCAAATAGGTCAAAGATCAATAGGTCATACAGATGTTGCATTCAGTGCTAAAAGAAAACAGCCCTATTGAAAAAAATTTACCTGTTTTTTTGTTCTGCATTTTGATATATGGTATAATTTATTTTTATTTCCAGTTACACGATGTCTGCGTTGGTACATTTGATGGGCACGAAGTAAATATGGAATGATTACTTATGGTTGAAATTGAACCAAAATAGAGTGTGTAAAAATATGTGATGTTTGCTTGCACGACAATTTAAATACAAATAAAGAATGGTTTCATTTATAAATAAACAAAAACAAAGAAATAAAGTTAATTTTGTTTTCTTTTCTCAAGTGGCGTCCTTTCATATTCCTATCATATTATTTTGCTCTTCGTCCGGTCATATTATTTTGCTCTTCGAATATGATTGTGACAATCATGTTTCTTCTCTGTGTGCATGCCATAGAGGAAAGCCAAGGGGGGAAAATCGACCGCCATGGTGGTCTACGGAGTTATGTAATATGAGGAAATCCTGCATGAAGCTCTTTAATAAAGCAAAGTCCACCAGAGCTCCGGAGGATTGGGACGCTTGCAAGATGAATCTGAGAGGGTATAAGCGAAAACTGAGAAGGGCTCATCACAACTCTTGGAATGATTACTGTAGCAGTATTGAGAATACGACCGAGGCTTTCAGACTACGAAAGGTACTAACATCCACAAACACCGCTCCAGGTTTTATTAAACATCGAAGAGCAATTGGACAACGTCCAGTGAGGATACGCTGGAGGTACTACTGGAAATCAGGCGGTAGAACAATGTTCTGGCGGTACCACAAAGGCTCAGCGGTCATTTCCTATCGAGGGAATTCTATTGGAATCTGGAATAAAACGGAATTTAAATAGTTTTGGACAATTCAAATCCCCCAGACCTGATGGAATTACTCCGGCAGAGTTACAAGCAGTGACTGACAAAATTATTCTTTGGTTGTCATCCATATATAAAGGATGTATCAACTTAACATATATTCCAGGAAAGTGCAGGGAAACAAAAGTCTATTCATGATTGCTCTCAAAACGACAACATGCTTACTCGAAGGGCAGGTCTACTGGGACCGCATTGCATGAACTAGTCAGCTTTATTGAAAGCTAGCTAACTGTCAATGAATACACAATTGTGGCTTTTCTATACATCGAAGGGATCTTCAACAACGCCGAACTGAGCTCGATATTAAATGGATTGGTGAAAGTTGATCCAGGAATACTTAGGTTATTAGACAAACTTTTGAAGGAAAAGGAATCAATTAAACACCTCTTGTGTATGTGTCCTGTGTAAGGCGTAAGCACATTTTGGGGCCATATATCTTTAGATTACTGGCGGACCTGGAAAACGTTAACTTAACCCTTTCGACCCCGAATTTTTATAGATATCGCTAAAAAAAATTTTATACTCTTAAATATGTTTAAGTCATTTAAAAAGCGTCTAGCCAAAATGTTTGGTCCCCACGACCATTCGTTTGGGCTGTAGAGAATGTTGCCTGTGGGCAATTGTTATTATTACAGTAAATATATATTTAGATGTGCGCGTGAGTGAAATTTCACTTACGCTCACGCAAATTCACGAAATGAGAGTCCCGCACGCTCACGCACGAACAAAGTTTATGCCTCACGTTCTTGTATGATTCACTACAATTTTCGTAATTCACAACGAATCTCGTGATTCAGGAAAATTGTCGGAACACGACAAGTGGCGTGGTTCACGACAAATCTCATGACTCGCTGCAGTTACTGATCAGTAAGTAACATTCATAACTCACGACGGAACCATTAGCAAAATAAAACAACGGACGCTATTGAAATCTTAAGTGTGATAAAATTCGTGAAGGTGATAAAAATCGGTGAGCTTGAATCGTGAACGTGAATTTGTTCGTGAGTGTGATTTTTTTCTGTCTCTGTCGTAACGTGATAATTGTAATTACCACTTGAAATTTAATAAAGAATAAAGATAAAAAAAAAACATAATCAGAAGAAAGGAAAATTTCATTGGACTGTGGAAAATTTCAAAAAAAAAACATTTAACTACAAAGAAATATTTTTTGTGCAATAATAATAAACGTTAGTTTAACTACCCAGCAAAAAAAGTGTCGCCAAAAGAGTAGTGAAAATGTTCTTTTTGGATCCGGAAGTGGTGCAAAATTGTCGCAGAAGCGATGAATTTAGCATGGGCTTGTCATAGGACGGATGTCCACGATTTCAACAGCCGTTGCACTGAATTTGTATCACTTCTTAAGGACTGAGGCAAATTCAGTGTTTTTTAGCTGCAAATTAAGAAATTTTGTGATATTTTGATAAATAAATAATTTTAAAAAAAATTTTTATGATTTTTAATACATTCTAACGCTTGTCTGGAAGTTTGACCTCAAATATATTCAAAAATTCGCAATTTTTCTAGAATGTATTTAGCATTTGTTTTTCGACAAAAATTAAATAAATTGTTCCATTTTATTCTTTCTTACTGCTTTTTTAACCTATTTAAAACAACAAAAGTTTAAACTACCCATTAAAAATATGAAAAAATTTAATTACCCATTAAAAATATGAAATGAGAAATTTTTAAATTTCTTTTCTTTTTTTGTGCCATATCGGTTTCCATCCATTCAATTAATTTAATTTTATTAATTTATGTATTTTAATAAATCTATATTGAAAATTTGAAACCCTAACAATTTAATTAAGGTTTCGCTTTCCTATATATTGCGTTCAATATCTCTCCATTCCAGGGAATTCTACCCAGTTCGTTAGCAATTTGCTGTATGGTCGTCTTTTTATACCCTGCCCCACACTGTGGAACAAGGTATTATAAGTTAGTGCATAGGTTTGCAACACCCAGAAGGAGGCGAGATAGACACATGGTGTGTTTGGCAATAATGCTCAGGGTGGGAACCTAAGTCGATCTAGCCATATCCGTCCGTCTGTCTGTGAACACATTTTTGTGATCAAAGTCTAGGTCGCAAGTTTAGTCCAATCGACTTCAAATTTGGCACAAGTTTCTGTTTTGGGGCAGAATAGAACCCTATTGATTTTGGAAGAAATCGGTTCAAATTTAGATATAGCTCCCATATATATCTTTCGCCCGATATGCACTTATATGGAACCAGAAGCCAAAGTTTTACCCTGATTTGCTTGAAATGTAGCAAAAGGAGAGCAAATAGTACTATTGTCAAGTGTGCCACATTTTATTGAAATCGGTTCAGATATAGATATAGCTCCCATATGGTTAGGTTAGGTTAGGTGGCAGCCCGTTGTATCAGGCTCACTTAGACTATTCAGTCCATTGTGATACCACATTGGTGAACTTCTCTCTTATCACTGAGTGCTGCCCGATTCCATGTTAAGCTCAATGACAAGGGACCTCCTTTTTATAGCCGAGTCCGAACGGCGTTCCACATTACAGTGAAACCACTTAGAGAAGCTTTGAAACCCTCAGAAATGTCATCAGCATTACTGAGGTGGGATAATCCACCACTGAAAAACTTTTTGGTGTTCGGTCGAAGCAGGAATCGAACCCACGACCTTGTGTATGCAAGACGGGCATGCATTGCACCACGGTGGCTCCCTAGCTCCCATATATATCTTTCGCCCGATATGCACTTATATGGCCCCAGAAGCCAGAGTTTTATACTAATTTGCTTGCAATTCTGGACAAGGAGAACAATCAGTACTATAGTCAAGTGTGCCAAATTTGATTGATATCGGTTCAGATTTAGATATAGCTCCCATATATATATTTCGCCCGATAAGAACTTATATGGCCCCAGAAGTCAGAGTTTTAGCCCAATTTGATTGAAATTTTGCACTAGGAGTACAATTAGTAGTGTAGTCAAATGTGCTAAATGTTATTGAAATCGGTTCAGATTTGGATATAGCTCCCATATATATCTTTCGCCCGATTTTCCGTCATATGACCACAGAGGTCAAAGTTGTAGTTCGATTTAAGTGAAATTTTGCACAGGGAATAGAATTAAAATACTAAGTATACATGTCACATTTGGTTGAAATCGGTATAGATTTTGATATAGCATCCATATACATATGTTTTCCGATTTGGGCAAAAATGGCCAAAATAACCACATTTTCCTTATAAAATCGCCAGTGCTAAGTCGAAAACTTTTAAAAGTGACTCAAATTTTCCTTTATTTCTAATACATATCTATCGACCGATAAATCATAAATACACTTTTGCGAAGTTGCCCCAAAATTGGTTCAGATTTAAATGTTTCCTATATTTTTTTTATACCCTCCACCATAGGATGGGGGTATATTAACTTTGTCATTCCGTTTGTAACACATCGAAATATTGCTCTAAGACCCCATAAAGTATATATATTCTGGGTCGTGGTGAAATTCTGAGTCGATCTGAGCATGTCCGTCCGTCCGTCTGTTGAAATCACGTTAACTTCCGAACGAAACAAGCTATCGACTTGAAACATGGCACAAGTAGTTGTTATTGATGTAGGTCGGACGGTATTGCAAATGGGCCTACTTGTCTACTTTTACGTATAGCCCCCATATAAACGGACCACCAAATTTGGCTTGCGATTGCTCTAAGAGAAGCAAATTTCATCCGATCCGCCTGAAATTTGGTACATGGTGTTAGTATATGGTCTCTAACAACCATGCAAAAATTGGTCCTTATCGATCCATAATTACATATAGCCCCCATATAAACCGATCCCCCGATTTGGCTTGCGGAGCCTCTAAGAGAACCAAATTTCATTCGATCCGGCTGAAATTTGGTACATGGTGTTGGTATATGTTCTCTAATGACCATGCAAAAATTGGTTTAACTCGGCCCATAATTATATATAGCCCCCATATAAACCGATTTGGCTTGCGAAGCCTCTAAGAGAAGGAAATTTCATCCGATCCGGCTGAAATTTGGTACATGGTGTTAGTATATGGTCTCTAACAACCATGCAAAAATTGATCAACATCGGTCTATAATTATATATAGCCCCGATATAAACCGATCCCCAGATTTGACCTCCGAAGCCTCTTAGAGGAGCAAAATTCAACCGATCCGGTTGAAATTTGGTACGTGGTGTTAGTATATGGTCTCTAACAACCATGCAAGAATTTGTCCATATCGGTCCATAATTATATATAGCCCCCATATAAATCGATGCCCAGATTTGTCCTCCGGAGCCTCTTGGAGGAGCTAAATTCATCCGATCCGGTTGAAATTTGCCACGTGGTGTTAGTATAAGGCCGCTTATAATCATGCCATAATTGGTCCATATCGGTCTATAGTTATATATAGCCGATCCCCAATCACACAAAAATTCGTCCATATCGGTTGATAATCATGGTTGCCACTCGAAAATAATCTACCAAAATTTTATTTCTATAGAAAACATTGTCAAAATGTTATTTCTATAGAACATTTTTTCCAAATTTTATTTCTATAGAAAATTTTTTCCAAATTTTATTTCTATAGAAAATTTTGTCAAAATTTTATTTCTATAGAAAATTTTTTCCAAATTTTACTTCTATAGAAAATTTTTTCCAAATTTTACTTCTATAGAAAATGTTGTCAAAATTTTATTTGTCAAAATTTTATTTCTATAGAAACTTTAAACTTAATTATATACGTATTTAATCGGCCTTTTTTAGTTTAATATATGGACTATATGGACCAAGTATGGACTATGTGGTATATATTACGGTGTTAGGAAGTTTTAAGATACCTTGCAAGTGTTACCGCAACCCAAGTAATTCGATTGTGGATGACAGTCTTCAGTAGAAGTTTCTTCGCAATCCATGGTGGAGGGTACACAGAAAAAAATATCACCAAAATATTTCCAATTAAAAAGTTAATTGAAGTTGAAAATCTTTTCAATTAATAAATTAATTGATACAATTAACTTTTTAATCATGATAGAAACATTAAGTTAATTAAGTCAATGATTGAAAATTTTAAAATTTTTAATTAAATAATTAATTTATACAATTAACTTTTTAATCAAATTCGGAAGACTAATTCAGTTAAAAAAAGCGCTGATTTTTTTTTAATTAAAAATGTATTTCAAACAATCATTTGTTAATCCAAATAAAACCTCTAAGCCAATTCAGAAAGTAATTAAAAATAGTTACCTTTTTAATTAATAAATTAATTGAGTTTTGCAATCAACATCAATTAAATTTTTAATTGAATCAATTAAAAAATTAATTGAAATTTGCTGAAAAAATCAATTAATTTTTTAATCAAGAATTTTTTTCTATGCCCAATTAAAACTGTGATTGATACTATCATTTTCGTGATTGAAGACATTTCAATTAAAAAATTAATTGGATCAATTAATTTAGTGATTGAATCAGAAAAATTTTTTTTTTGTGTGTACATAAGCTTCGGCCTGGCCGAACTTATGGCCTGGCCGAACTTACGGCCGTATATACTTGTTTTTGCTAACATTGTGTTCCACCAAGGACATTAGCCGACTTAAATTTAAAGTCTACAAATATTGTAGAATACATTTGATGGATTTGATATGGTATCGAAAATGTGGATCTACAAAGTGGTTGTCGGCCCCGCCCGACTAGCATTGTATTCCACCCTAGTGCATTAGCCGACTTAAATTTTGAGTCTATAGATTTTGTAGAAGTCTATCAAATTCTGTCCAGATCGAGTGATATTTAAATGTATGTAAATATTTGGGACAAACCTTTATATATAGCACCCAACACATTTGACGGACGTGATATGGTATCGAAAATTTAGATCTACAAAATGGTGCAGGGTATAATATAGTCGGCCCCGTCCGACTTTACACTTTCCCTATATGTTTCTATTGTTAGAGTGTACTACTACAATATTGCCTTTAGTTTTATGTGAATTTTACGTGGCTAATTTGCAAATTTGATTATGAACACAAAAACGTAGACGTTTAAAAACCACTAACCGATCATTGGAAAATATATACAGGCCAGCTAAAAAGTCCTTAAAAGTCTCATAAAAACATACACATGTATCACAAGCCGTTGTGTTGCTTTTGGCCATGAAATATAAATCGTTTGTTGACCACACAAAAGGCCAATGGTCCAGAGGCTGTTTTTGCAATCTCTTGTACAGAGCACAATGCATAAATTAAAACATTATTGGCCAATAATCCAATAACGCCAATGTGACACAAAAAGTACTGAGAGTAGACATCAATCGCTGTATGATAAGTGAGTTTTCCAAAATCGTTGCTCCGGCAAGCCTTACATCGGGGAAAATGTGTATGAAACAACATTATAGGGTTCATGGATGTGATTGGACAATAAACCCTCATAGTAATTTAATGGCATGTATTTTATGATGTAAAGAATACTTTTTGGGATCGAAACACGTTGATAAAATTTTTTAATTATTGATATCTTAAGCTGAAAAAAATAAGACTCTAAAGTCACGAATAATATAAAATTAACATATAAATTAAATTGTAATATTTTTAAGTTAACAAAAATTTTTGAACCAAAGTGAGTTATATGAAGTTAAATAAAATTGGCAAAGCTAAAGTTAACTAACTAAATTTTTAGAAATTTTTATTGCAAACAATTATCAGGTTCAATCGACATATTAGGGTACACTCTCAAAATATCGTTGCTAACATATACAGGGTGGTTGGTATGTAAATCATCAAAGTAAAGCGCTATAGTTTTTTTAATTTTTATTGTTCAAAAGGAAAAATATCGGAAATAATATTAAAATTGAGAATTATTTTAGATTTGTTCAAATTGGCCAACAAAGCCAAAGAGCCACACTGCATAAAAGGGTCTCTGCGGTATTGAGGCCTTTTCGGGGAGAACCGCCGTCTTGAGATGATCGGCATTGGTATTTTTTTAGAGCGTTTCATCCTCTCCAAAATACCCCAGGCACAAAAGTCCAACGGATTCAGGCGCAGAGATTTTGCTAGCCACTGTGCGGTAGAAATAAAGTAGGTATACGCCCTTTTTAGGCCATTCTTCGTTGATGCATGCTAAGTCATATTGGAATGTCGTTGTCCTGAGGCCGAAATGTTTTTGTCTACCCAATACCCATTTTAGGATATTTTCCTGACAATAGATTGCATTTATTTTGATTTCACGGTCGATGAATACGAGTGGGGAGTGATTTTCATGCAGGCGTAGCAACTCCTTGGCTCTTTCCAGTCTAAATTTTTTTGTGCATCGGTGAGCTCTTAAACTTTTTGGAACTTCGATGGCCTTAGTCCATCTTTATATCCGTTCTCGTTATGTGGTTAAGTCACGGGCAAGTTTTCTACCACTGCGGCATGCATTTTTATTAAATCAGGCAACTTCGTCTTCCTTATGGGCACAATGCAATACACAGCGTTGCCACAACGAAAATTTAATTTGCACCAATTTTTTTTCCTAAATCGGACCAAAATTGCCTCCGGCGAACCAAATTTCCAATTTGTGAGAAAAATGCCTTGAAAAGTCATTTAATATAATACACAGTAATTTTAGCAGTTCAAATCAGAATCAAACAGTCGAATTTGGGGAAGTCGACTTTTTTAATTAATAAAATGGTACAATTTATATAAATTTTGTCGAAAAAAATGCTAAATCTATTCTAAAAAAATTGCGAATTTTTGAGAATATTTGGTCAAACGTTGCGGACAAGCGTTAGAATGCATTAAAAATTATAAAAAAATATTTATTTGCCAAAATATCACAAAATTTTTTAATTCACTTCCAAAACACAGAATTCTGATAAATCCTTAAGAAACGGTGGACATAAAACGGTGAGTATGAAAAAAATACTAGATAAAAAGGATGATTTAGGCCAAAATGTGCTAAATTTCCTTTGGAATTTGGAACACTTTTGGTAACACGGTAACGAGCAATAGTGAGAGAATTAAAAAAAAATTATTCGCATTTAAATGCCGTAGGACCCTAACGTTATCACGCTTGAATTTTATCACGAATGACTTTATTTTTAAATGCAAGAAATTAATGTGCTTTTGTAAGCTTTTAAGCACTAAAATGAACTATCACTGGACCAAATCTATTTGCTATCAGACGACCGGTTTAGAAATGATAGCATTCTAAAGTTGGTTGCAATACATATCAGCCACTCCATTATACACCCAAAAAAAAATAAGTCGCTTTCGAGAAGTGATCGTTTTCTGGTTAATGTACTACACAGAAAAAATATCAACAAAATATTTCCAATTAAAAAGTTAATTGAAATTGAAAATTTATTTAATTAATAAATTAATTGATACAATTAACTTTTTAATCAAGATAGAAACATTATGTTAATTAAGTAAATGATTGAAAATTTTAAAATCTTTTATTAAAAAATTAATTGATACAATTAACTTTTTAATCAAATTCGGAACGCGAAGTCAGTTAAAAAAATTGATGAACATTTTTGAAGTTTTAATCAAAAATGTATTATAAACAATTAATTGTTATTCCAAATAAAAACTCTAAGCCAATTTAGAAAGTAATTGGAAATAGTTCCCTTTTTATAATTAAAAAAATATTTGACTTTTGCATCAATTACATTTTTAATTGAATCAATTAAAAAATTAATTGAAATTTGCTAATGAAATCAATTAATTTTTTAATCAAGAATTTTGCCTATGCCCAATTAAAACTGTGATTGATACTATCATTTCCGTGATTGAAGACATTTCAATTAAAAAATTAATTGAATCAATTAATTTCATGATTGAATCAGAAACAAGTATAAACGGCCGTAAGTTCGGCCAGGCCAGATCTTGTGTACCCTCCACCATGGATAGCGTAGAAACTTCTACGAAAGACTGTCATCCAGAATCGAATTTCTTGGGTTGTGGTATCTTAAATCGCTTTCTAAATTGTGAGTTAGTCCACACGTGGTATATATTAGATAAAAAGGTATGTAAGTCTACAAATAATTACGAATCGATATGGACTTTTGCACGGTACGTACACAGAAAAAAATTTCACGAAAATTTTTTCAATTAAAATCTTAATTGAGTTTTAACAAATATTCAATTAAAAATTTAATTGAATCAACAAATTTTTTAATTGAAATAAAAATCAATCACACAAATTAATAGTATCAATTAATTTTTTAATTGGATCAATTAATTTTTTAATTGACTGTCAATTAATTTTTTAATTGAATGTCAATTAATTTTTTAATTGATACTATCATTTCTGTGATTGAAGACATTTCAATTAAAGAACTAATTGGATCAATTAATTTCGTGATTGAATCAGAAAAATATTTTTTTGTGTGTATGGAGCCAGAATTGAAAAATGGGGGTCGCTTATATGGGGCTATATACAATTACGAACTTGATATGGACCAATTTTTGTGTGATTGGGGATCGATTTATCCGATATGGACCTAGTTAGGCATGATTTTTAACGGCAATATACTAGCACAATGTACCAAATTTCAACTGACTCGGAGGAAATTTACTCCGCCAAGAGGCTCAAAAACCAAATCTCGGGATCGGTTTATATGGGGGCTATATATGATTATGGACTGATATGGACCACTTTTGGCATGGTTGTTAAATATCATATACTACCACCACGTACAAAATTTCACCCAGATCGGATGAATTTTGCTTCTCCACAAGGCACCGGAGGTCAAATCTGGGGATCGGTTTATATGGGGGCTATATATAATTATGGACTGATATGAACCAATTCATACATGGTTGTTGGATACCATATACTAACATCACGTACCAAATTTCAACCGAATCCGATGAATTTTGCTCTTCCAAGAGGCTCCGGAGGTCAAATCTGGGGATCGCTTTATAAGGGGGCTATACATAATTATGGACCGATTCCGACCAATTTTGCATGGGTGTTTGAGGCCATATATTAACACCACGTACAAAATATCAACTGAATCAGATGAATTTTGGTCTTCCAAGAGGCTCCGGAGGTCAAATCTGGCGATCGGTTTATATGGAGCTATATATAATTATACACCGATGTGGACCACTTTTTGCATGGGCATTAGAGACCATATACTAACACCATGTACCAAATTTCAGCCGAATAGGATGAAATTTGCTTCTCTTACAGGCTCCGCAAGCCAAATCTGGGGATCGGTTTATATGGGGGCTATATATAATTATGAACCGATATGGACCAATTTTCGCATGGTTGCTAAAGACCATATACTAACACAATGTACCAAATTTCAGCCGGATCGGATGAAATTTGCTTCTCTTAGAGGCTCCGAAAGCCAAATCGGGGGATCGGTTTATATGGGGGCTATATATAATTATGGACCGATGTGGACCAATTTTGGCGCGGTTGTTAAATATCATATACTAACATTATGTACCAACTTACAACCGGATTGGATGAAATTTGCTTCTCTTTGAGGCTCCGCAAGCCAAATCTGGGGGTCGGTTTATATGGGGGCTATATTATGGACCAATGTGGACCAATTTTTGCATGGTTGTTAGAGACCATATACTAACATCATGTACCAAATTTCAGCCGGATCGGATGAAATTTTCTTCTCTTAGAGGCTCCGCAAGCCAAATCTGGGGATCGGTTTATATGGGGGCTATATATAATTATGGACCGATGTGGACCAATTTTTGCATGGTTGTTAAAGACCATATACTAACACAATGTACCAAATTTCAGCCGGATCGGATGAAATTTGCTTCTCTTAGGGGGTCTGCAAGCCAAATTTAGGGGTCCGTTTATAGGGGGTCTATATATAATTATGGACCGATGTGGACCAATTTTTGCACGATTGTTAGAGACCATATACCAATACTATGTACCAAATTTCAACCGGATCGGATGAAATATGCTTTTCTTAGAGGCTCCACAAGCCATATCTGGGGATCGGTTTATATGGGGGCTATATAAAGGGTGATTCTTTTGAGGTTAGGATTTTCATGCATTAGTATTTGACAGATCACGTGGGATTTCAGACATGGTGTCAAAGAGAAAGATGCTCAGTATGCTTTGACATTTCATCATGAATAGACTTACTAACGAGCCACAACGTCGAATTTTCAGTGAATGGGCCCTAGAAAAGTTGGCAGAAAATCCGCTTTTTTATCGACAAATTTTGTTCAGCGATGAGGCTCATTTCTGGTTGAATGGCTACGTAAATAAGCAAAATTGCCGCATTTGGAGTGAAGAGCAACCAGAAGCCGTTCAAGAACTGCCCATGCATCCCGAAAAATGCACTGTTTGGTGTGGTTTGTACGCTGGTGGAATCATTGGACCGTATTTTTTCAAAGATGCTGTTGGACGCAACGTTACGGTGAATGGCGATCGCTATCGTTCGATGCTAACAAACTTTTTGTTGCCAAAAATGGAAGAACTGAACTTGGTTGACATGTGGTTTCAACAAGATGGCGCTACATGCCACACAGCTCGCGATTCTATGGCCATTTTGAGGGAAAACTTCGGAGAACAATTCATCTCAAGAAATGGACCGGTAAGTTGGCCACCAAGATCATGCGATTTGACGCCTTTAGACTATTTTTTGTGGGGCTACGTCAAGTCTAAAGTCTACAGAAATAAGCCAGCAACTATTCCAGCTTTGGAAGACAACATTTCCGAAGAAATTCGGGCTATTCCGGCCGAAATGCTCGAAAAAGTTGCCCAAAATTGGACTTTCCGAATGGACCACCTAAGACGCAGCCGCGGTCAACATTTAAATGAAATTATCTTCAAAAAGTAAATGTCATGGACCAATCTAACGTTTCAAATAAAGAACCGATGAGATTTTGCAAATTTTATGCGTTTTTTTTTAAAAAAAAGTTATTAAGCTCTTAACAAATCACCCTTTATAATTATTGACCGATGTAGATCAATTTTTGCGTAGTTGTTAGAGACCATATACTAACACCATGTACTAAATTTCAGCCGGATCGGATGGAATTTGCTTCTCTTAGAGGCTCCGAAAGCCAAATCGGGGGATCGGTTTATATGGGGTTATATATAATTATGGACCGATGTGGACCAATTTTGGCACGGTTGTTATATATCATATACTAACATCATGTACCAACTTACAACCGGGTTGGATGAAATTTGCTTCTTTTTGAGGCTCCGCAAGCCAAATCTGGGGATCGGTTTATATGGGGGCTATATATAATTATGGACCGATGTGGACCAATTTTTGCATGGTTGTTGGAGACCATATACTAACACCATGTACCAAATTTCAGCCGGATCGGATGAAATTTGCTTCTCTTAGAGGGTCTGAAAGCCAAATTTGGGGGTCCGTTTATATGGGGGCTATACGTAAAAGTGGACCGATATGGCCCATTTGCAATACCGTCCGACCTACATCAATAACAACTATTTGTGCCAAGTTTCAAGTCGATAGCTTGTTTCGTTCGGAAGTTAGCGTGATTTCAACAGACGGACGGACATGCTCAGATCGACTCAAAATTTCACCACGACCCAGAATATATATTTTTTATGGGGTCTTAGAGCAATATTTCGATGTGTTACAAACGGAATGACAAAGTTAATATACCCCCCATCCTATGGTGGAGGGTATAAAAAAATGTTGTGTGTATATGATATTAATTGTTAAGTTATTAAGGCAAAATTCTACACATTTGCATTTTGAAAGCAGATTTCAAATCTACTTTTTGTTGATTTCAAGCCTAATGTGAATGGGCTATTATAGGACATAATAAATTATTTTTTTTGTAAGAAAAATATTTTTGCCATACAAGCCTCGCAATTTTCATCGAATCTATCAAAATGAAAATTTGGTGGATTCTTTTTAACTTGCGTATCAGCCGTGATTATATACAACATTCTATGGTGAGAATTGTAATCTATGAAAGTAAGATTATTATAAAATCTAGTAAGTATTAAGATATTTTTTTTTTCTTATTTTAGCATTAATTTATTTTCCAACTATCCATTTGCTAATAAAAAAAATGGATTTTATAAATTTCCATATGAACAAGTTTTCACTGGAATATGAAATTTACGCATACTTTGAATACAAATGAGTTTGTTTTATACATTTTGCAACTATTGGTTGTAGTCAAATTCAACACACAATTTCATTTTATTACTGAATTTTATGCTCTCCTTTATTTTCGATGACTGTTTATACTGCACAATTTTCAATTTTATGAAACAATCTCAGAAAATTTTACACATACACCGCTGTCCATCCAAACAAAGATTCACACATACATCCACATGTTTGTTTGTTCCTCTGAGCCGTAACAAACAAAAAAAAAAAACATGTAGTCTGTGGTGATAGTATCCACTAGTTGCTAAATTGAACAATTCCCTGCAAAAAGTGGATATGAAAATGGGAGAATTTAAATGAAAACACCTCCCGAAAAAATACTCTCCTGGAATTGTAATTGGAAGAATTTCTTGTGGCACACAATATTGATATGCATTTTAAGACACACACTCTATAACCATACAGAAATATAGCACCTACTAAAAAATAGAATGGATATTAAAAATTTGTACATATATATTGACATCTGTCTCCATTCCAAAGTACGCTAAGTCTAAAAAGTGAATTTTATAGGAAACAAGTTTTTTTTTTTGAATTTCTCAAAAACCGTATAAGATAGAAATTCCCTTATTTTCGGTCTTAAAATCATATTTATTATATTTTTTTTAGTATGTCCGAACTGGAAATAGTGATAATAGAACATGGTTATAATAATGACTTATACCACTTTAGGCCGAACAAAGCTTTTTGCCCTTTTTGGATTGGAGATTTTTTAAAACTTTAGTCACAGGCTAAGTAAAATATTAACCATAACTTTTGATAGAAGTGTCCCCAATAAATTCGAACTTTTGTCAGGATACAATTCACATCAATCAAAATAAAAAACAGCGAACTCCATCAAAACATGCTAAGTCGACTTAGCGTACTCTGGAATGAGGGCATCGATATATTTAAAAGTACTCAATATTGTTTATTTTTTTTTTCTTTTTTCATTTTAATTAATATATTGATATAGCACAAATATTTTCATAAGTCATAATATTTTTATACCCACCACCATAGGATTGGGAGCGATTTTTATACCCTCCATCATAGGATGGGGGTATATTAACTTTGTCATTCCGTTTGTAACACATCGAAATATTGCTCTAAGACCCCATAAAGTATATATATTCTGGGTCGTGGTGAAATTCTGAGTCGATCTAAGCATGTCCGTCCGTCCGTCCGTCTGTTGAAATCACGCTAACTTCCGAACGAAACAAGCTATCGACTTGAAACTTGACACAAGTAGTTGTTATCGATGTAGGTCAGATGGTATTGAAAATGGGCCATATCGGTCCACTTTTACGTATAGCCCCCATATAAAGGAACCCTCAGATTTGGCTTGTGGAGCCTCTAAAAGAAGCATATTTCATCCGATCCGGCTGAAATTTGGTATATGGTGTTGGTATATGGTCTATAACAACCATGCAAAAATTGGTCCACATCGGTCCATAATTATATATAGCCCCCATATAAACCGATCCCCAGATTTGGCTTGTGGATCCTCTAACAGAAGCATATTTCATCCGATCTGGCTGAAATTGGGTATATGGTCTCTAACAACCATGCAAAAATTGGTTCACATCGGTCCATAATTATATATAGCCCCCATATAAACCGATCCCCAGATTTGGCTTGTGGATCCTCTAACAGAAGCATATTTCATCCGATCCGGCTGAAATTTGGTATATGGTGTTGGTATATGGTCTCTAACAACCATGCAAAAATTGGTTCACATCGGTCCATAATTATATATAGCCCCCATATAAACCGATCCCCAGATTTGGCTTGCGGAGCCTAAAAGAGAAGCATATTTCATCCGATCCGGCTGAAATTTGGTATATGGTCTCTAACAACCATGCAAAAATTGGTCCACATCGGTCCATAATTATATATAGCCCCCATATAAACCGATCCCCAGATTTGGGTTGCGGAGCCTCAAACAGAAGCATATTTCATCCGATCCGGCTGAAATTTGGTATATGGTGTTGGCATATGGTCTCTAACAACCATGCAATAATTGGTTCACATTGGTCCATAATTATATATAGCCACCATATAAACCGATCCCCAGATTTGGCTTGCGGAGCCTAAAAGAGAAGCAAATTTCATCCGATCCGGCTGAAATTTGGTACATGGTGTTGGTATATGGTCTCTAACAACCATGCAAAAATTGGTTCCCATCGGTCCATAATTATATATAGCCCCCATATAAACCGATCCCCAGATTTTGCTTGCGGAGCCTCAAAGAGAAGAAAATTTCATCCGATCCGGCTGAAATTTGGTACATGATGTTGGTATATGGTCACCAAGAGAAGCAAATTTCATCCAATCCGGTTGTAATTTGGAACATGGTCCATATCGGTCCATAATTATATATAGCCCCCATATAAAACGTTCTCCAGATTTGACCTCCGGAGCCTCTTGGAGGAGCAAAATTCATCCGATCCGCTTCAAAGTAGGAACGTGGTGTTAGTATATGGTCGCTAACAACCATACCAAAATTGGTCCAATCACACAAAAATTGGTCCATATCGGTTCATAATCATGGTTGCCACTAGAGCCAAAAATAATCTACCAAAATTTTATTTCTATAGAAAATTTTGTCAAAATTTTATTTCTAGAGAAAATTTTGTTAAAATTTTATTCGGTTCATAATAAAATTTTCATCATTGTCAAAATTTTATTTCTATAGAAAATTTTGTCAAAATTTTATTTCTATAGAAAATTTTGTTCAAATTTTATTCGGTTCATAACCATAGTTGCCACTCGAGCCAAAAATAATCGACCAAGATTTTATGTCTATAGAAAATTTTGTCAAAAGTTTATTTCTATAGAAAATTTTTTTAAAATTTTATTTCTGTAGAAATTTTTGTCAAAATTTTCTTTCTATAGAAAATTTTGTCAAAATTTTTACTTCTATAGAAAATTTTGTGAAAATTTTATTTCCATAGAAAATTTTTTAATATTTTCTTTCTGTAGAAAATTTTGTCCAAATTTTATGTCTACTTTGTCAAACTGAATTATATACGTATTGGATCGATCTTTTTTGATTTAATATATACCACGTATGGACATACAATTTAGAAGATGGTGTTAGGAGGTTTTAAGATACCTTGCCATCGGCAAGCGTTACCGCAACTTAAGTAATTCGATTGTGGATGACAGTGTTTAGAAGAAGTTTCTACGCAATCCATGATGGAGGGTCCATAAGCTTCGGCCTGGCCGAACTTACGGCCGTATATACTTGTGTTTTTTTTTTTTTTTGGATTGGAGATTTTATTTTTTTTGGATTGGAGATTTTTTAAAACTTTAGTCACAGGCTAAGTACAATATTAACCATAACTTGTGATAGAAGTGTCCCCAAAAAATTCGAACTTTTGGCAGGATACAATTCACATCAATCAAAATAGAAAAAAGCGAACTCCATCAAAACATGCTAAGTCGACTTAGCGTACTCTGGAATGAGGGCATCGATATATTTAAAAGTACTCAATATTGTTTATTTTTTTTTTCATTTTAATTAATATATAGCACAAATATTTTCATAAGTCATAATATTTTTACACCCACCACTATAGGATTGGAAGCGAGGTATAATAAGTCTGCCATTCTGTTTGTAACACATCGAACTATCGATTTTCGATAATATAAAATATATCTAAATTTTTGATCAGGGTGAAATTCTAAAACCAAATGATGTCCACAATTAGAAATAAAAACAAAACGGATGCATTGGCTTCTAGGACAGAAATCACAATAAAGTTTTGAAAACAAGGTTCTGCTATACAAAACTACTTTGAAACCAATTTAGAATTATGGGGTACTGCGAACAAATCAAATGTGGAAATATTGCAGCGCTATCAATCCAAAACGATACGAATGATAACTAATGCACCCTGGTTTGTAAGAAACAAAAAAAAATCACAATGATCTCCTTATTCCGGAAGTAAAGGAAGAAATCAAAATATTTAGCACAAAAGTTCTCAGCAGGTTGAGTAGGCACTCGAACATAAATTTATTAAACTTCTCGATAATCGCGCTATATTCTTCAAAACTCAAGCATTCCTGGCGGACCAATTTTCTCTTGGTTATTAGAGACCCTATACTAACACCATGTACCAAATTTCAGCCAGATCGGATGAAATATGCATCTCTTAGAGGCTCCGCAAGCCAAATCTGGGGATCGGTTTATATGGGGGCTATATATAATTATGGGCCGATGTGGACCAATTTTTGCATAGTTGTTAGAGACCATATAATTACACCATGTACCAAATTTCAGCCGGTGCGGATGAAATTTGCTTCTCTTAGAGGATCCGGAAGCCAAATCTGGGGGGTCCGTTTATATGGGGGGCTATACGTAAAAGTGCTCCAATATGGCCCATTTGCAATACCATCCGAATTACATAAATAACAACTACCTGTGCCAAGTTTCACGTCGATAGCTTGTTTCGTTCGGAAGTTAGCGCACGCAAAAAAATAATTCTTTCCTCCCAAACGAAATTTTAGACAAACAAAGTTCGTTTCTCATTTGCTTTTCGCTGTAAGGAAGTGTATTTGGAAGAAAAGTATATACTTTTTGTGATAAAATTTCATAAAGACTAACTCAAAAAAATTTTTTTCTGGCTAATTGCATTTTCCCTCACATCTTTCTCACTTCCACGAAGATTTTTAGTTCTTAGCACCTTTTTCTGTAATACAAACAATGTAGAAGAAATTATACGATTTTATAAATTTTTAAAATTTTTTACCTTTCACCTGGACGGAGAATCGAACCGCGGACCATGCACTTTGTAAGCCAACACACTAACCACTGAGCTATGTACCATATAAGTTGTATTTATATAGCATAGCTTGCGGCGCCCACGAACCGAATAAACAAAGTTTATTTAACAGAAACAAACATTTAGTTTGGCACCGTGGAGCAGTGGTTGCTACGTCTGACTCTCATGCCAAGGGTCGTGGGTTCGATCCCTGCTTCGACCAAATTTTTTTTTTTTTGTTACATACATTCTACATATGTTCGGAAGATTCCGAAAAAAATGTTCAACATTACATTGTCCTATATTAAATTTTGAACTGTAAAATGTGTGTTATTAAAGACCAAAAGTCAGAAAAGAAGAGTGTTTGATATAAACGAAATGGACTCTGTTGTCGTTTCAAAAATAACTTTTTTTATTGAAAAAATAAAAACTTTGTAACAAACGAATTTTTTTGGTGATAGAAGTTTAAAATTTTCGAAGCAATTCAAAAAACTCTAACAAAAGAAAAACGTTTTCGGTACACGTTTTCCAAACGTTTTTTTTCTTTGCGTGCGTGATTTCAACAGACTTACGGGCGGACGGACATGCTTAGATCGACTCAGAATATATATATACTTTAGGGGTCTTAGAGCAATATTTCGATGTGTTACAAACGCAAGTTAATATACCCCCCATTCTATGGTGGAGGGTATAAAAATACAAAGAAAACAAGTAAGAGCAGATCTATGTTCGGCCAGGCCAAAGCATTAATACCCACCACTATGGAAATGCAGAGAAATTCTATAAACATTGGGTTTTTTATTATTAGAAAAATTCCTCAATTTTTGTTTATACCTATATACTTATATATTTTTTCAAATACTGTATTTTATATTTATATTCATTAATATTAATATTTTTAATTATTAGAACACTATCGTTTTAATAATTCTCTAATGAGAATCCATTCCAAATTAAGCTGTTTGTGAACAAACCAAATGATGGGGTATATTTGCCAAAGATGCCAGCTGAAAATTTATCGATTGGCCAACAGAACTTATGCCCCGCTGATGCTAATGATAGGGTCTGCATTAACAGTCGATTATCGCCCCGTATTCATCGACAGTGCGGTCAAAATAAATGCCGAATATTATCGGGAAGTGTCCTAAAGACAGTATTAAAGACACAAACCATGGCTTTAATTAAATTCGTATTTTTCATATTCGAATTTCAATTTTTACTATTTGGCTTGCTATGCAAAACCTAAGCCGCGTGCGGTATAGAGACTAGGTTCATTGGAAAGGGCTTGAGCTCAGCTTTCATAATCACAAAAATCTTCGTTAGAAAAGTATTTGTGAAAAGCGCAAATTTGAAAATAAAAATTTCAACAAATTTTTACAACGGGCCCACTGTGCCAAAACAGTTCATGGTCATTTCAACAGGACTCAATACCATTGCACTCAGCATGCGTCGACCAAGAATGACTTAAAAAGGAGGTCCCTCAGTTCATTTCTACCGCACAATGGCCACAAAAATCTCCAGATCTGAATCCGTTGGACTTTTGTGCCTACAGCATTTTGGAAAGTAATTCTGACACTAAAAATTACCAAAGTATCGATCATCACAAAACGACGCTCTAACGGGAATGGGCAAAAATATCACAGAGCCACACCCAAAAAAAGTTTACCGAAAACGTTTTTCTTTTGTTAGTGTTTTTTGAATATCTTCGAAAATTTACAATTTGTATCACCAAAAAAATTCGTTTGCTACAGATTTTTTTTTTCAATAAAAAAAAATATTTTTTGAACTAACAACACAGTCCATTTCGTTTATATCACGCACTGTTCTTTTCGGACTTTAAGTCTTTAATAAGACACATTTTACAGTTTTACAGGAATCATAAACATGTCTTGTAAGCGCGCAAGAAGATGAAATTACACCTTGATGATTTGAAATCCAAAATCTGTAGATTTTTACCCCCATTATTTAAATGATAACGAGAAGTAAAATCTGCAAATTATATATTCAGTTTCAAGTAATTTTCATGATCAGTGCGCCTTCTATACCCTCAAGAAGAGAAATAAGTCGATATGGAGGTCTTAAATGGACCGATAAAAACTAAATCCGATACACGGACCGTAGAAGCTTAAGAAGTAAAATCTGGGGATCGGTCTATATGGGGGTTATATCAAAACATGGACCGATACCCACAATTTTCGGCACACTTTTTTTGGTCCTAAAATACTTCTAGATTTTCAATTTGAGGCAAATTGGATAAAAAACTACGGTTTCTATAAGACCAAGAAGTAAAATCGGGAGATCGGTCTATATGGGAGCTAACATCGACCGATACTCACCATTTTTGGCACA